>NW_007739215.1:0-37958 GCF_000696425.1 Galeopterus variegatus | reverse complement strand
AAAAAAGAGCAAAGCTGAAGGGCTCACACTTCCTAATTTCAACACTTACTACAATGCTATAGTAATCAAAAGAGTATGGTACTGGCATAAGGACAGACATATAGACTAAGGGAGTAGAAAGAAAAGCCCAATAATGAACCTTCACTTATGTGGTCAAATGATTTTTGGCAAGGGTGCCAAGACCATTCAATGGAGAAAAAAACGTCTTTTCAACGAATGGTGCTGGGAAAACCGTACATCTATATGCGAAAGAATGAAGGTGGATCCTTACATAATGCCCTACACAAAAATTAACCAAAAATGGATCAAAGCCCTAAATGTAAGAACTAAAACTATAAAGCTCATCAGAAAATGTAGGGAAAAATCTTCACAACATTGGATTTGACAGTGATTTCTTGGATATAACACCAAACGCAGAGGCAATAAAAGAAAATTGAACTTTATGAAGATTTTTTAAATGTGTGCATCTAAAGATATTTTCAATAGTAAGAAGGCAGCTCACAAAATGGAAGAACACATTTGAAACTCATATATCTGGTAAAGGACTGATATCCAGAATATATAGAGAATTCATAAAACTCAACAATGAAAAAACAATTCAAAAATGGGCAAAATACTTGAATAGACATTTCTCCAAAAAGGAGTACAAATGACCAATAGCACATGAAAAGGTGCTCAACATCACTAATCATTAGGGCAATTTAAATCAAAACTACAATGTGATACTACCTCACACTCCTTAAGATGTCTTTATCAAAAATAATAAGTGTTGGTGAGGATGTGAAGAAATGGGAACCCTTGCGAACTGAAGGTGGGAATGTAAACTAGTACAGCCACTGTGGAAAACAGTATGGCAGTTCCTCAAAAATTAAAAATAGAATTACCATATGATCCAGTAATTTAACTTTTGAATATATGCTCAAAAGAATTGAAAGCAGGGTCTCAAGGAGATATTTGTACACCCATGTTCATAGCAGCATTATTCGCAATAGCTGGAATCTGGAAGCAACTCAAGTATCCATCAACAGATGAATGGATAAGCAAAATGTGGTATTCAAATACGATGGAATATTGTACAGTCTGAAGGAGGAAATTCCAACATATGCTACAAAGTGGGTGAAAGCTGAGGACATTATACTAAGTGAAATAAGCAGTCACAAAAAGCCAAACACTGTATGATTTCACTTATATGAGGTACTTAGTCAAAATCATAGAGACAGGAAGTAGAATGGTGGTTGCCAGGGGCTGGGAGGAGGGGAGAAAGGGAGTTATGGTTTAATGGACATAGAGTTTCAGTTTTACAAGATGAATAAATTTTGGAGATGGATGTTGGTAGACATTAGATGGTGGAAGGAGATGGTTGCACAACATTATGAATGTATTTAATGCCACTGAACTGTTCACTTAAAAATAGTGAAGATGTTAAATTTTATGTTGTGCGTATTTTACCAGAATTTAAAAAATTGGGAAAAACTGTAATTCAGATCATGTCACTCCTCTGTTCACTGCCCATCCCCATCCCCATCCCCATCAACACCACCACTGGCTCCTGTCTCAGAGTGAAATCGCACACCCCTATAGTTACCTGCGAGGTCCTAGAGACCTGGCCCCATTTTCTCTCTCACCTCATCTTCTACTGCCCCATCGCTCACACCATTTCAGCCACATTGGCTTCCATGAAGTTTGTAAAACATGCTAGACACATTCCCACTTCAAGGCTTAGCGCTGGCTCTTCTCTCTACCTGGAGTGCTATTCCTCCAGATAACCACATGGCTCCCTCTCCTGCCTCCTCAAATCTTTATGCAAATCTTTCCTCTTCAATGAAGGCTAATCTGATGCCTGTTTAATACTATATCCTATCCACTCATTCAATCCCGGCCCCTAGCACTCCCAGTCTTCTTTACCTGGCTCTAGTTTTTCATTTTATTTTTTCTTTAGTGCTTATAACCTTCAACCTTACTAAATAATGTATTTATGATTACTGTTTTTCTGTCTCCTTCACAAGAATATAAGCTCCTTGGGGACAGGGATACTTGTTCTGTTTGCTGATGTACTCCATGTACTTAGAATGGTACCTGGCACTTAGTA
This sequence comes from Galeopterus variegatus, assembly GCF_000696425.1. Taxonomy (NCBI): domain Eukaryota; kingdom Metazoa; phylum Chordata; class Mammalia; order Dermoptera; family Cynocephalidae; genus Galeopterus; species Galeopterus variegatus. The sequence goes on along the minus strand of NW_007739215.1, from coordinate 35,869 downwards.
GGCATGTAATAAATGTTCATTGAAAGAATGAATTAATAAAATTTCCATCTAGGTTTCAATCAGTAACTTTTGGCTCATTAACCAGAGGAAACCAAACATGTTCCACCACATATTTAGCTAAGATTTGGAGCATGCATGGAGTGAAGTGTTGTAAAAAATCACCTGCTATACTCAACTACCTACCCCCTTCAATGCATATACATAAAGGTTAAAAAGAATAATAAGGGCAAAATCACTGTCAGGTGGGGACTGCAGAAGGGAAGGGGCCTTGGTTGGATGGTGTTTTTGAGCTGCCTTTGTATGCATGCTTGTGGACCCTTTGCATGTCACTTGACACATGTCACCAAATGGTCTGGTGCCTAGCTTCAAAAGCACCACATAATCAGGACCCAACTCATCTAACTGACCACCATTTTTCCTCACTCACACTGAGCGAATGCGGGTCTGCCTGTGTCCAAGTCTGAGAGAGGGGCTGCAGGCAAGTGCTCATTTCTTTCTCTTACTGTGGACTTTTCCTGGCAGCCAAGATGATGAGATGGAAAAAAGCAGATGAGTGGCTACTCCAGAAGTGCATTGGCGGGGTCAGAGGGATGTGGCGCTTCTGTTCCTACCTCAAGGGCAGTGCAGGTGTGTTCTTGGAGTTGTTCCTGCAAGTTCTTAACAGTTTCCGGGTCATCCCAGAGCCTCAATAGACAGTTATGTGTGTCTATGATGAATATAAAAAATGTTTAATAATGCAGTTTGGAAAAAAACATTGGTTTAAAATGATTTTTGAAACATTTGAAAACAGGGGTCCATGGGCGAGCCCGGTGGCGCACTGGAGAGTGCACCACTTGGGAGCACGGCGGCGCTCCCGCTGAGGGTTCGGATCCCATGTGGAGACCGGTTTCCCGCTCACTGGCTGAGCGCGGTGCGGGCGTGACACCAAGGGTTGCGATCCCATTACCGGTCAGTAAAAAAAGACAAAAAAAGGAAAAAAAAAAAAGAAAAAAAAAAAAAAAAGGAAAAAAAAAAAAGAAAAAAAAAAAAAAAAGGAAAAAAAAAAAAGAAAAAAAAAAAAAAAAGGAAAAAAAAAAAAGAAAAAAAAAAAAAAAAGGAAAAAAAAAAAAGAAAAAAAAAAAAAAAAGGAAAAAAAAAAAAGAAAACAGGGGTCCATACCATGAGGGTTCTTTAAAAGGTTCATGGAAAGATTGTATTATCTTTTAATTCCATTTTTCCATGAACTTTTTGAAATACCTTCATATAGGGTAGGATAAAAGCAATCAGCTTCCCTTTCATTCATTCATTCACTCATTTAACAATATTTGTCAAGCACGACTATGTGGCAGCCACTGTGCTGGCAGGTTGGGATACAAGGTGAGCAAGGGCCATAAGTTTTTGTTTCATAAAGTTGCCCCTACAGTTGGGAGACAGACAAGGAATAAGTAAATATATCCCTGTAGTGAAAGTGGTGGGAACCACTGCATCCTGTTCGACGGGGTCCAGTAGTTTCTCGGTGCTGGGTGGCCAACAGCTGGCACTGGCTAACACTCCAGCTCAGCAACATTATGTTTCTTTCAGGGACAAGTCCTTATTTTAAGAGTGAAATCCTGGGTCTCCAGGGAGCAGGTAGGGGAGAACTGGACAGACTGTATCTTTCACTTTGCCATTCAGAATTCAGCCCTGGCAAAGTTGTACAAGAAGGAATGTGGTCTTTGGCACCTTTTGGTTCCAGCATCCTTCTGCAGGCTGCTCAGGGTCCATGTTCTTTTCCCCTGATCTTCAATTTTTGAATAAAATTCAAATGTCTCATGATCCATCCTCAGAGTCTTGTAGTTTTCTGTAAAGTGACAGTTTTCTAATAACAACAGTAACAAAAAGGTCACAAAGGATCACTGTCTGTTAAGTCTCTTCTCCCCGTGCCTCCCATCTTCTCCCACATTAGAACTTTTCTGGAGATGGTTTCTTAACCCAAAGCAGTGAGTAATGGCGATGTCTGATCAAATAGAGCAGGCCGGTGGGGGTGGGGTGGGGAGTATCAGCTTCTTCACCCAGATGCAGCAACCACAGAGGCAAGATTAGGGTGCAGCTCTGTACCTACCCCTGTCTGATCTGTAGGTGAAGAGTTGGTGGACTTCTGGATCCTTACTGAGAAGATCCTGAGCTTAGATGAGCTGGACCTGGAAGTGAGAGACTACTATCTGTCCCTCCTTCTTGTGCTGAAGGCCACCCATCTGCAGGAGGGCTCCAGGGTGGCAACTCTCTGCAACATGAACATCAGTAAGAATTATAATACATAATTGAAATCTTTAGAGGATGCAACCAAAAAATCAATCCTGTGCCTGATAATCCTCAGTCTCTTACTTTGCAGGCTTTCACCATCTCCATCCTGTATAACATGAACATCAGTAAGAATTATAATACATAATTGAAATCTTTAGAGGATGCAACCAAAAATCAATCCTGTGCCTGATAATCCTCAGTCTCTTACTTTGCAGGCTTTCACCATCTCCATCCTGTACGTATCAAGAATGTCAGTAGGAACCCCAACCCTTAACTGGGGAAGGGTAGAAAGAGACCAGTTGTCTTCAGGCTGGTACTTGCCTCTTCCTGAGATATTACCTGCCAGTGAAGGTTGACTGGAAAGAGGGAAGAAGAATTGGGACAGGGTAACTGAAAAACTCCTGTATCTTCTAAGCCTGCCTAACTCTCAGTTTTTAAAAAAGTTGGGATTCTCTAGAACAAACGATAGCCCGCAGACCAAATGGAGTACATGTGGCCTGTGAGCTAAGGATGCTTTTGCATTTTTAAAGGGTTAAAAAAAAAGAAGACTATGTAATAGAAATTGTATGTAGTTCACAAAGCTTAAAATATTTCCTATGTGGTTCTTTACATAAAAAATTTTGCTGACCCCTTCTTTAGAACATCAGATCATCCATATTTGTTTGTTTGCTTATTAAGTGAGGAGACATTACTAACCCCAATACAAATGTGTTCCAGAAGATTTGTTGCTTGAGATTAGCCATACTCCTCTCTATTCACATAAGTAATTGAGAACTGGTGACATTAAAAATCAAGGCTAATAAGGACCCCTTCAAATTATCCAGCCTAAACCCCTTCCTTCACTCATATCTGACCCTGAGGAATCTCCTTCAGAAGTACATGTCTTTTATTCTTCATCATTTTTTCTTGTGCTTTTTGCTTTTCTTTATAATAGCATTCAATAGTGTAAAAAGTAACCTGAGGAAGCCCATAAAATGGCATCTGTCTATGGGGAAGAAAGAAGGTAATCAGAGAAAAGAGTCGCTGTGCACTGGGCAAACCCTAAAAATGTGTCCACTATATATTTTACCTGTCCACAGCCCAGGATTGCATGAGGAATTAATGAAATTCTATACACAGACACTGGGAAAAAATTTTAAATGTCTTCACCATCATCATTATTGCCATTATCACATCATTTTTACCCTTTATCTCTCTGTGTTCTTTCCAGAGTCCCTCCTAAACCTCTCCATCTGGCATCCCAACCAGTCAACCACCACAAGGGAGATCCTGAGCCACATGCAAAAAGTGGCTCTGTTCAAACTCCAGAGCTATTGGCTCCCAAACTTTTACATCCATGCCAAGATGGCCATGGCCAAGGAGAAGGCATGCCATGGTCTGATGCAGGAATATGAGACTCGATTGTGCAGTGTTTGCTACACCCACGCAGGAGGGCTTCCTCTGAACATGAGCATCAAGGGGTGCCACCACTCCCAGAAGCGGTACTCAAGCAGAAAGGCCAGGAGGAAGATGTGGCAATTGACAGATCCCAGCTCTTGGTCTCTGGAAATGGACTGCAAACTAGATACCAACATTATGCCCCCACAGGAGAAGTGTCCTCAGAAGAAGGTGGTTCTACAAATGCCTTCCCTGAAAGTGCCCTCTCCAAAGGAGAGAATAATCAGTTCCCTGGAAAAGGATGTTCACTGTGCCTGGAGGTCCAGCATGAATAAGAAAGCCAAGAGCCACCTCCACATGGAAGGCCTCTTTGAGACGAAGTTCTCTGCCCACCTGAGGACTGTCACCCCCTTTTTTAATCAGTGCTCCCAGATGACAATCAAGAATGCCATCAAGAAAAGCCCCTCCTCCATGTACACCCACTGGGCCTTGAGTGCTGATGCCTGTGCAGGGAGTCCTTTCCGGGAGCACCTGAAGAAGCTGAATTTGAAAGTAGAGACCCAACTCCTGGACCTCTGGCAGGACCTGCACCATTTCCTCAGTGTCCTGATGAGAAATAGGAAGAATGGAAATGCCATCTTTCGTTACATGCTTGGTGACAGAATCTGTGAGCTCTACCTGAATGAGCAGATCGGCCCACCCTTACCACTCAAGTCCCAAACCATCCAGGGCCTGAAAGAACTGCTACCTTCTGGGGACATGAACCCCTGGATTCCCAAAGCCCAGAAGGAGATCTGCAAGGTAGGCCGTGCCTCACAGAAATGGGTTAGTATCTGGCAGATTAGGTCAAGACTGACCAAAAATCCTGTCTCGTCATCTACACTGGCTAAACTAACAGTATAATTACCCACATAAATCTTTACATAAGAGTTCATTTATCTCTAAGGCAAAAGTTTTTCAGCTTTCCAAGAACCAGCCAAAACTCTGAAGTATAATGGAGGGGGAGTGTCAATACCCATCTTCTGTTCCTTCTTCACTTCGTCCCTATATTCAGTCTCCCAACCCATAAACCTCAGAGTATTCTACTGAGGGAAGTTTTAAGACACTGTTATAAGCATTAAGTATTGAAAAGCAGGGTTTTTCTCTTCTCTAGCAGCCATCAAGAAAATGACCAATTGGAAGGAGTTTATTCTTATCCTGAAACATTAGGTAAAAGGGAGGGAATATCCTGAATACTCACAGGAGGTGAGGCCCGTAGCATGACTATCATATCGTCAAGTGCATGGCAGAAAACAAATGGCAGAGTCAAGTTGAGTAGCTGATGAGCACCAAATAAAAGGGTCTACTCACAAAGGAATGAGAGGAGGAAAGTAAGAAAACCATAGGAATGGTGTAATGCCACAAGGCCAGTAAGGGCAGGACACCTTTATCATCCCTAGGCCTCAAGAATTGAGGAGGGGTTGCAGACACTAGAACCTGGTGAGAAAGATCTGTATGGAGTGGGACACTTGGCAGGAGCTGCAATCTTCAGTTGAGGGATGGAGCCAGTCCACAGTGATCTAGCTGAGAAGGATCGGGAGAATAGATACCCCAAGCTCACTCACCTCCTGCTTTCCTATCTCCTGACAGGACACCTCAGCTGAGGACCCCAATCAGAAGGCAAGGGAGGCTGTTGGTGTGGTTCATATAGGTTAATCTTCTGAGGCACGAGCAGGGTAAAGAAGGATAGAGAATAGATATAGAGGAGCAAATGGATAAACAGCAAATTATTCAGTGCTCTATAGTGTACTTACCTCATAAAGCACGTTCACACACATTGTGTCCTCTATGCTTCTCATCATCTCCAAGACACAGACAGAGTGGTATTGATGCCTCTGTTATACAGATGAGAAAAATGAGACTCAGAGAAAGTAAGCAATTAGTCCAAAGCCACACAGATGGCTAGTGGATAAACCAGGATCAGAACCCAGAAGTTCTTGGTTCCAAGTCCAGCATGATTTCCAATACATAATAATTATCCAAGCTTGCACATCCAGGTAGTGTCAGACCAGATCAGTCCAGTGGATCTACAGCTAAAGCTCTCCTTTGCAGAATTCTTGAGTAATAAATTCCCAAAGGCCTCCCTTCCTTTTTTGGAGGCATTTGGGACTAGATTCTCAGACTGGGATTGCACTTCCTGCATTAGCAAAGTCTCACAACAAAGTCCCCTGCTTGAGGCTTGGTCTTCTGCAAAGATATTGGAGGTATTTATATGTAGATGAGACTGACCTATCACAGTTTCTCAGACTAAAAATCTTGACATCATCCTTGACTCACCTTTGTGTTACACCCATGCCTTGTCTATTGGTGAATCCTGTTGGCTCAACCTTAAAAATTTATCCAGAAGTGAGCACTCCTCCCCTCCATTATTGCAACCACTCCCACCCAAGTCCCATCCTCTCTCACCTGGATTACTGCAGTGGACTTCTAACTGATGAGTCTCTGTCTGCCCTTACCCCTCAGCAGGCTCATTTCCACACCAACCCCAGTGTTTCTGCCAAAACATAAATAGTGTAATCTAACTGAAAATAGGTGAAAGAAAGTGTGTGAGGACCTTGAAAACAGATGGCTTTCTGACTCAGTAAAACCATTTCACTTTGAGTAAAATCTAAAGTCCTTGCTAAAACTAAAAAGGTCCTAGATGATCTACACTCCACCTCTCCTCCCTGGCTTCATCTACTATTTCTTCCACCCATGCTTATCACTCCAGCTATGCTGGGCACACTGCCAGCTTGGCTGTGCTGCTCCTGCTGTGTGTGACATACAGATGCCTGCATGGCTTAGTCTCCTGCTCCCCCAGGTCTCTATTCAGGAGTCATCTTCTCAGTGAGGACTTCCTTGGTCCTTTATATAAAATTTCAACTGTATCCCCATTTTACTTTTCTCTTTAGCACTTATAATTATCTAAATACACACATACTCAGAGTGACATTAGCAATATGGTGGAATAGGAGGTCCTCAACCCTTGTTAACCCACAGAAATACTGATTTGGCAACTTTCCAGTGACAAAAGTACCTTTTGGGAAGCTTTGGGGCCAGATAGGAGTTTGCAGCACCTCCCTGGAGTTCAAGACCAAGTAAAACTGCTTTGAGAAGTCAGGTCCATGCCTACAGTAGCAGGCCTACCTGTCATGGGTCTGACCACAGATCCAGAATCAGACCCACTCCTCTTTGGACTCAGCTCTAGCCTCATTTTTCTGCAATTCCACCACCAGCTCCACCTGACCATGGTTCTGGCAGAAATCATGCCCTCCTGAGACCCTGGCAATAGGCACATTGGCTGCAGACCTGACTGGACGTGGAAGCAGTTCCACCTTGCTCAACTGTAGTCCTAGAAGCCATACTGTCTGCCCAGGGGCCAGATGGGAATTATGCCAACCTATGCCTTCAGTAACAGGCAGTATTAGTCTATTTCTGCTGCCTATAACAAAATACCTGGAACTGGGTAATTTGTAAGAAAATGAAATTTATTGCTTACAGTTTCAGAAGGCAGAAAGTTCAAACTCCAGGGAAAACATGTGATGAAGTGACTCTACAGCAATGCAGGGTGTCACATGGTGAAAATGGTGGAGCAGAGAGAGAGAGCGCTCCTCATGTACTCTCCTTTAAAAGTCCTCAGAATCATGCTCATGACCACCATTAAGTCCTCACCTAATTAATCCATGTCCTAGGGCACTGTCCTCATAATCTAATGACTTCATCAAAGCCCCACTTTTCAATACCATAATAGGATTTTTTATTCACATAACACTGTCATAATGGGAGCCAAGTTTCTAATACCAAATGTTGGGGGACACAATTTAAACCTCAATGAGTTTGAGGGAACATTCAATCCACAGCACAGGCCCACTGACCCTGGACCTGACTGTGGACCCTGAGGCATCCCTGTCTACCCATGGACCTAGAGGCAGCCATACCCAGCCACAGATGTGATGATGGCTCTGTAAGACTGCTGGCAGACCCAGTTTTATCCCTGCCCACTCATGGACTCAGCTCTAGCCCTGAACACCTTCAGACCTGGAGGCAACCCCTATTGCCCATGGACCATGCTTCAGCTTCATCTGACCATAGACACAGCTCCAGCCCCATCCACCCACAGTCTCAATGGCTTTATCTGGTGATCCAACAGTAGGTCTGCTTGTAGACACAACCAATGCACCAGCCCAGAATCTGATTGCGCTGGGTGCTGAAAGTCTTTATATGCCAAAACCAGCCTGTAAAGAGTGAAAGCAGTGACTCCTCCCTCAAATTCAAAGACACCAATGCATGGCTACAAGGAGCACAAAATATCAGACACACATGACACCACCAAAGGAAATTAATAAAGTCCAATAATTGGCCATAAAGAAATGGAGATTCATAGACTGCTTGACAAAAATTCAAAATAATCATCTTAAGGAATTTCAGTGAGCTACAAGGGAACATAGAAAAACAACTAAACAAAACTAAGAAAAAAAATAAGTGTACAAAATAAGTAGAAACCATAAAAAATGAACCAAACAGAAACCTGGAGCTGAAGATTACAATGACTGAACTGAAAAATTCAATAAAGACCTTCAACAGCAGACTTAATCAAGATGAAGAAAGAAACAATGAACTCAAAGACAGGTCATTTGAAATTATTCAGTTAGAGAAAAAGAATGAAGAAGAGTGAAGAAAGCCTATGGGACTTATGGGACACCATCAAGTAAACCAATATACACATTATGGAAGTGTCAGAAGAGGAAGAGAAAGTGGCAGAGAGCTTATTTAAATAAATAATGGCTGGGTGTGGCCAGTTAGCTAAGTTGGTTAGAATGTGGTATTATAACAACAAGGTCAAGGGTTCAGATCCCCATACCAGCCAGCCACACAAAACAAACAAAAATTAAAAAGAAAAAGAAACCTCCACCAGAAAAAGTAGGCCCAACAGATCTGCAGCTCTCTGTGTGTAAACAAAAGAAAGAATGGCTGAAAACACGAATCTAGGAAGAGAAATGGACGTCCATGTTCATGAAGCTCAAAGGTACCAAAATAGGTTGAAATCAAAGAGGTTTACATGAAGATACATTATACTTAAATTGTCAAAAGCCAGAGAGACGGAGAACTTTGAAAGGAGGACGGGAAAAGTGACTTGTCATATACAAAAGAGCCCTCATCAGACTGTCAGTGGATTTCTCAGCAGAATCCTTGCAGGCCAAGAGAGAGAGGGATGATATATTCAATGTACTGAAAGAAAATAACTGCCACCAAGAATACTTTACCCAGACAAAGAATAAAGAAGAAATAAAAGCTTTCCCAGACAAACAAAAACTAAGGGAGTTTGTCATCATTAGATCTGCCTTGCAAGAAGTGCTAAAGGGAGTCATTTAAAATGAAAAGATGCTAAACAACATCTTGAAATGAAAAGATGCTAAACAGCAACATGAAAGCATATGAAAATATGGGTCTCACTGCTTAAGGTAAATATAAGGACAAATAAAGAATACAGGTGTACTTCAAAAAGGTTGTGGAAAATGAATTTAAAAGATAATACAATTATTTCCATGAGCTTTTTGTAATATTGTAATGAAGGCCATAAATCACCTTTACCACTAGCATATAAATTAGAAGAAAATGTGTTAAGAATAACTGTAGCCACAGAAATTAGTTAATAAAAACACAATATAGAAAGAAGTAAACTTTAACATCAATTACATAAACTTTGGCAGGAGTAGTAAAGTCTGGACTTTCTGAATGCAATTGAAGTTAAGTTTTTATCAGCTTAAAACAGACTTATAACTATAAAATGTTTGATATGACCCTTATTGCAATCACAAAAAGACACAATAGATACATAAAAGATAAAGAGAATATAATCAAAGTATATAACTACAAAAAAAATCACAAAGGAAGACATCAAGAGAGGAAAAAAACTATAAAACAGACATAAAACAATTAACAAAGTGGCAATAGTAAGTCCTTACCTATCAATAATTACTTTAAATGTAAATGGTCCAAACTCCCAAATCAAAAGACATAGAGTGGATGAATGGATAAAAAGATAAGACCCAATTGTAGATTGTCTACAAGAGAATCATGTTAAAGTTACATACATAGGCTGAAAGTGAAGGGTTGGAGAAAGATTGTCCATGCAAATGTTAACCAGAAAAGAGCTAGGGGTGGCTATAGACTTTAAGTCAAAAACTGTCAAAAGATATGATGAAGGTTATTATAAGTATCAATTCAGCAGAAAGATATAACAAATATAAATATATATGAAGCCAACAACAAATCACCAAAATATAGAAAGCAAACATTGACAGGTCTGAAAGGCAAAATAGCAATGTAATAATATTGGGAGACTTTAATACCACTCTCTCTACAATGGGTAGATAATCCATACAGAAACCAAATAAGAAAATAGCAGAACTGAACAACATTATAGACCAGTTAGACCTAATAGACATATATAGAACTTTCCATGGAACAGCAACAGAATACTCATTCTTCTCAAGTGCATACAAACATTCTCCAGGATAGATCACATGCTAGAGCACAAAACAAGTTTTAACAAATTTAATAACATAGAAAATATCTCAAGTATCTTTTCTGATCAATGACAGTAAAATAAAGCTAGAAATTAATAGTAGAAAATGAGAGAATTTAAAAACATATAATTAAACAACACACTCTTAAACAACTATCGTATCAAAGAATAAATCAAAAAGGACATTAAAAAATATCTTGAGACAATGGAAAAAAAAACATAATGTACCAAAACTTAATGAGATGCAGCAAAAACAGTACTAGAAGGGAAGTTTATAGCAATAAATGCCTACATTATAAAAGAAGATCGCAAATAAACCATCTAACTTTATACTTCAAGGAACTAGAAAAAGAACTAAGCCCAAACTTACCAGAAGGAAGGAAAAAATAAAGAGTAGAGAATAAATAAATAAAATCGAGTACAGAAAATCAATTTTTAATAAATGAAACTAAGAGTTGGTTTTTCAAAGACATACACACAACTCCCCCCATTCCTGCACTCTTCACATGAATGCTACATTTCAGCCACTCTGGAGTATTCTTCATTCTCAGACATATTCTTTCCCATCTCTGTGATTTGCTTAAGCGCTTCCCACTGCCTGGAATCCCCTTAACTTCCTTATGGAAAGTTATCCTGCAAGGTACAAATTTTACTTTAAATCTCCTTGCCCTTATGAATTCTTCCTGGATTTCCCTGGCTCAATCAGAAATAATTGTTCCCCTTTCTCTGCTCCAAGAAAACTTTGTTCACACCTGCATCACAGCACATGTCCTATCCGTCTTCATCACACTGGAAGGTGAGCCCCTTAGAATAACACTGGTAGCATATCGATCTCTACATTTCCAGCAATTTGCACAGTACCTGACACACAGGAAATATTTGTCAACTAAATAAATGAATGAAAGTGAGACTAGAGATAAATAAATCTAGCTAAGCACTAACTCACAGGTTTTGTTGTTGTTTGCTTTAATTTAATGAAATATTCTTCACAAATGGGTTAGATTTTCAAGTGTGAGATATAAGGATACAACAAAAAGAGATGCTTGGTTTTCAGGGTCATTTTGAGAATCAAATGAGATAGTAATTTGGAAAGGAACCAAGTAATAAACAAATGTCAAGTAATTGTCCTGAAAATTATTTGTTACACCTCTTCCAAAGTAAGTATTTATTACTATTTTTTGAAACGTACAGAGAGGCTATGTGAGCTGCCATATTCAGAGAAATAAAGGAATGCCTCCTGGTTGGTCGTCGTTAATGTTCATTGTTCCATTAGATCTCCAAATTAGAGAATCCAGAATCTGCAGCCTACTGAGCTCCCAGGTGAACAGAAGCAGGAAAGAGGCAGCAAGCTGAGTAATCACCTCATAACGCTTATGTTCTGTTTGGATTTCAGTTGCTTAGCCCCTGGTATGATGAATTCCTGGACGAAGAGGACTACTGGTTTCTCATTTTTACAGTAGGAGGGACTTTGGGTTGGGAGGAATCATGAGAGTGAGGGAAGAAAAGAGAGTAACTGCTGTTTTAGAAGACTTACTTATTAATCTTATTTGTGAAACTTTGATTTTTCCTGGAGGCAACTAGAGATTGACATGATCCCTTATGTACTGAAGATAAACCTCTCAAAGAAAAAGACAGTGCAGTGCATAAGCTGATTTTGAAGAAGTTACAATCCTGTAGAATGTCTTCCTTATAGAAAACAAGTGTGATTAGAAGAGGGAGGGGGTTGGTGTACAAAGGAGCAATGGTTCTTAACAAATTGGAAACAATCAGCATAAGTCTGTGTGACAGGGAGGCATGGAGAAATGAGTTATTATGACACTCTTCTTTCTGATCTAGTTTCTATAGCAAATACTGTCTGCTCCCCACTCCCTTCTCTTAGACTCAGACCAGGTTCATCCGTGCCAAGAGGCATAAAAGAGAATCTATAAGCAAAGAAGAGAACATCCTTCTTTATAAAAGAATACAGGAATCTCTGGAGTTGAGCCAGGCTTTGGCTAACATGGATGAAATGGATTCTATGCAGTGGCAAAAGATAGCTACTGATGACCTGAGACAAGGTGGGTCTCTCCAGGTAGAGGTGAAGTCTCCAGTGATTCTGTCAGGTAAGAGCAGTCACTTTAATTTTTTTGACCCTTAGATATAGGCAACTGGGAAATATTAATATTTAACATTTTGTGATTATTTACTATGTGTCAGCACTGTGCAATGTAAAGATTACCTTATTTGATTTTCAAAATAACCTGAGAGATAAATACTAAGTAAATGAGGCACAGAAACCATGTGACCTTCCCAAGGTCACACAGTAAGTGGCAGAGTTAGGATTTGAATCCAGACAGACTGACTGTAGGGCTCCTACTGAGGGAGCCAGAGCACTCAAATTTGGCCAGACTCTTGCCCACCAAAGCATCACCACAGTTAATGTTGAATAATTCATTTCCTGCATCTGATAAGCATGTTCCACCTCACAAAGCTTCTCCAGAATTAGGTCCAAGCGCATTTCAGTGAATATATTTTTAACAGCTACCCCCTTCCTTAACATAACACTTCAGTGTACCCAGACACTGGAGATAAGTGGTTAGGAGTATAAGGCTCTGCTGTCCCAGAAGTCTGGGGTCATATCCTCGCTGTACTATTGGCTGTATATATTTGAGCAATGTATTTAAACTCTCTTTAACCCCAATTTTCTCATCTGTTAAATGGGAATAATAAGCTTGTTGTGAAGGTGCCCTGAGATCATCTATGAAAGCTACTAGCACAGTGTTTGGCAATAGTAAGCATCCAATAAATGTTAGCCATGATTATTCAAAGTGAGCATACTGCTTTAATTATCTATGTTGAGAAATGTTGGAGTACTGCAGTATTTCTCAAGCTTCAATTCACAATAAACACATTTGACTTCATGATTCTTATATAAATATGTGTACATACATATTGGAAAAAATTTCACAAAACAATGCCTACCCTTATTAGATAAGCTGATGTATTCTAACATTCTCTGTTTATTCTATTTCATGTTGTAAAAGCTAATAATGACTCAATTCATTTTTTGACATACTAATGTCCTACACTTTGAATAATGCTGATAGGAGTAAGCAAAAGCTTTGAAATTTCAGTTGTACCACTGACTTACTCTGTGAGCTCAGGCAAGTCACTTCATCTATCTGAACCTCATTTCTTCATCTGAAGAGTGGGAATAATATCCCCTCCTTTACAGGATTGTTGAGAGCATTAGAGATAATATATTTATACAACAAGCAGGTGTTCAATAAAGGGTACTTGTTACATTACCACAAAAATATTAGTACCCAAGATTTTTTTAAACCTCAATGTATACTCTATATACAAAGCAAGATGCCCTGGATGCTTGCCCTTCAGAGCCAGGTTTGGTCATGAGTTATTTAAATCTAGCATAAACAGGACCTCTTTTTTACCTAAACTGTTCCGTCTTCTCTCTAAAACCTGCACCTCTTCCAGAACCTCTCCCAGGAATCAAGACAAAAGTAAAAGAAAGGATGGCTGGTAAATTTCAACATAAACATGCTGGGCAGTCGGTATTACTTTGGTGGCTATGGAGTGCCAGGGGTGGCCAGGAAGAGTGTGAACCACCCTCCATGGAGACCCTTTCCCTCCCCTCCACACACATCATTACTTTCTCTATCATTGCTGTTTTGGAGTCTGATAAACAGTCCCTTTTACATTTGCCCAAGCCAGGGCCCTGGCCCCTAGGTAGAATGATGCCTCCATTCAGGCTGCACCATAACATTCATTTGGGTGAGTTATTTCTTGTATGTGCATTAACAACTAGCTGTTGTTTCAAGTACCATCTCCGTTACCCAAGCACCACTCAGGCAGAAAATCTTCAGGTTTCCCTAAGGGCAGAATCTTCCCATTCTGGAGGAAAGGGGGAGTTATATTTCCTTGCTTTTAATTTGTCTTAGGGAACTTGTATTCTTTATGTAAACATTGTATTAAATAGGACTAGTATTCTATTTAAATAACATTTTATTTTATTTATTTTTATTTTTTTTTTTTTTTAAGATGACCAGTAAGGTGATCTTAACCCTTGACTTGGTGTTGTCAGCACCATGTTCACCCAGTGAGCTAACCGGCCATTCCTACATGGGATCTGAACCCATGGCCTTGGTATCATCAGCACCACACGCTCCCGAGTGAGCCACGGGCCGGCCCTTAAATAACATTTTTTTTTTTTTATTATTTTTTTTTTTTAAAAGATGACCGGTAATGGGATCTTAACCCTTGACTTGGTGTTGTCAGCACCACGCTCAGCCAGTGAGCGAACCGGCCATCCCTATATGGGATCCGAACCCGGGGCCTTGGTGTTATCAGCACCGCACTCCCCCGAGTGAGCCACGGGCTGGCCCTTAAATAACATTTTAAAGGCAATACCTTTAACAAAAGTATATGAATCTTTGAACCAAGAGTGGACCACTAGACTCTATTTTTTTCCTTACTTCACAGACATAAATAAAATGTCCTTTGAGGAATTATGCTATAAGAATCCAAAGACAGCCATAGAGAAGATCAGCGATGACTACAAACTATATTGTGAGAAAGCTCCTCAGACAGGCAAGTGTGTAAACTCAGAGACAGATCTGAGCCAAGCAGGTCTTCTCAAATCTAAGAGAGAATCTCTAAACTCAAGAGGCACAAGCCAAAGAAGACCATGCTTTGTTTGAAATGGAAAGGCATTCAGGGGATAATGACCATGTATGTATCTTTTCTTTTTCTCCTATAAAGCTATAGAAGGACATCATGAAAATGAAATGCAGTTGTAAATGAATGAAGATGATGATGATGATGATGATGAGAAGATTGTGCACCCCCACTTTCTTATCTAGTCATCACTTGGGGGTTTTAAATAATATGAATTCATCCTCTTCCAAGTTTCCCGGAGTCATAGATTTGTGGAAGGATGTTTGTAAGGGAGTGTTTTAGGGTGTAGCACCTGTAAGGGAGTGAGGAAGGAAGGACTGGGCAGAAGGAGATGCTTCACTATGAGGCAGCTCCAACAGGCCTCAGCAGATATGATAGGAAACCCTGGAGCTAGGATGGCCCTTCAGAGCTGCCCCTCCTTGAAGGAAGGGACATGAGCTTTTATACCTCGACACTGACCCACATGGAATGTGGATGCCCCTGGAGAGGAAATAACCTTGGGTCGGCAGTTTCCTTTAGCTGAGGCAACTCCCAGAGGGGGCCTCAGCTTTGAGCCGTCAGTCGCTATCACTCTAGGCAGAGGGGGAATGAGTACTTTGGTCCTAAAGGGAGGACCTGGGCAGCACCCAGTAGCACTCACGACTGTCCACTTCCTTTGTATAGAAATTTCACTCCATCTTGGAGTAGCTCCTCCAGGAATCTGGTTGGTTTCTTTTCCTGGGGAACTTATTTAAAGAAAGTTGATATACACTACTATAGTTTGTGTGTAGGCCACAATTAATACTCCTCTTTCTCTCCTGTGCTTCCCATCCTAGACTCCCTTCATGCTCAGCTATTATCTCTGCTAGTTTTGGGGGGCTTACTAAATAGGATGACCTAGACTCTCATCCCTGATGTACCCAAGCCCCTGGTCATCATGACTTCTTAGGCTGCAGCTGCTTTGCTTGGCAATTTATCATTGAAATTGGGCCATGAGTACCAAGTGTGGCAAATGAATTCTCCCCTGTCCTTGCTATATAGCTCATGATCCTGATGTTTAGGATCAACTACCCTACCAGTATGGTGACTCCTTTGCTTGCCTGCAGGCCTCTTGGCATAAGGAGCTTAAAGTAACTGAGCGTGTACTGTGTCCCCTGGTTGAAGCATTCCTCTGCCAGGAATCAGGATCTCTAGACCAGCACTGTCCATTACATGAGCCACTGGACCCATATGGCCACTGAGCATTTGAAATGTGACTGCTACAAATGGGTTAAATAAAACATGCTATTAAAATTAATTCTGGAGGGCTTCTGGTTGAGATGGTGGAATAGACAGTCTCTAGCATGATTCTCTCCTACAAATCAACCAATTTACAACTATAAAAAAGCAACAACAGCCAAGCTGGGGCCACTAGTGCTCAGAGGAAGAGGAGGAGAGACCTATGGAGTTCATGAAGGCAGGAGAAGCCACGATGAGAGAAAGAAAAAACTGCTCCCACCATTTTGTGCCATGGCTGCATCCAGGCTGGAGCTGCTGAGCAAACAGAGCAGGAGCTAGCAAAAGCTGCAGCTGTGCCCTTCAGATAAAGTTGCATGGGGGTGGCAGGGGAGAAGAGGTGGCCCCCAGGCCACCAAGACCACTAATAGGGTTCCTGTGGACCCACATAGGAGCAAGGAGCCACTCAGAGGCCAGTGAGTCATTGCAAGGGACCAGTGCACTGCCCGTGCCATGGGAGGTGTTTGCAGCATGGGCAGTGGGGGAGATGGGCCCAGTGGGGGAACACTGGGGCACAGCAAGGACAACTGACCAGAACCCCAATCAGTGAAGAACCAGTCAAAGGAGACTGGTCTGGAATATAGAATTGCATGGGATGCAGCTCGATGAAAAGACTCAGGCCCAGATCAGAGTTTCTATACAATCCACGTGCACCAGGTCTCTGGAGAGCCAGAATTACGTATAAGGTCAACCATTAAAACCTGAGTTGTACAAAAAGCCTTCCCTAGGGAATCAGTTGCAAAGCAACAATTTAGCTAAACCACACAGCTCAAGTACTGGTCTCCACAGGAAGTTCCCCCATTTTAGAAGTAAGCAAAGGACAAAAAATTAGTTCTGGCCCAGACATACCACCAGCACCTCAGTGCTGCCCAGGGACCTGAGGCATGGATCCAGGGACTGGACCCCCCCTCCACAACCAGGCACACTGCCAATGTCAAGGAACATGCCAAAAACATCACCTCCCTGTGGGTGGCCCACCACAGCCATCACAATAACCATGGCTGCCATGAAAGCAGCTAGATACCACAACCACTATGCAGATGGTCAGCTAGCCACTTGAGTGCATTAACACAAAGAGAGTCACCAGCAGAAACCAAAGAAAAGAAGAGGATGCCTCTCTCCACAAAGCCCATTCCAGAGTGACAGAAGAAGCATCTGCTCTACAATAATATTGGAGGACCTGAACACACCTCTCAGCGTTAGACAGATCATCTAGGCAACAAATCAACAGAGTAACCATTACTCTTTCAGAAGGAGGGGAGAAATCTAAGGTTAGCAGTGGTGGGAGGGGGGAGGGAGAGGAGGATAGGGAATGATTGGACAAGGAGCATAAAGAATAAGTATGATCTGTAGCAATATACATGCTAGTAATATTGATTCGATTAACATATGTCAACACTGAACCCCAAAATATGTATAATCAATTATGATTCAATAAAAAATTTTAAAAAATTAATTCTTCCCTTTTCCTTTTAGGGTTTTAATGTGATTACTAGCACATTTTAAGTTTCATATGTGGCTCACATTAAATTTCAGCTGGAGAGCACTGGTCTAGGCTCACAGAACCTAAAACTGTGAGAATGACAAGGTTCCCAAAGTTATTCATAATACTGATGGTACATGGAACACTTCTACTTTCATTCCTTGGTTCCCAGGACCAGGTACTCTACCTGTTGGGGACACAGCACCATATAATGGTCTTTGATTTATCCTAGAGGGTGATGCCCCTTTTCTCCAAGGTTTCATCTCCAACCTGGTTTCAAAGCCACATCTTTAAAAAGCAGCTTCATTACTGTATCAAGCCAGCAGCACCCAAAGATAATAGAACCAGTAGATCCCATTATCGTGGGACACACTGGCCATTGCCACACCTGCTTGCTATAAGTGTGTCCCTTGGTCAGACGCAATGTTATATGAGCTCCCATTCAGGGATCAAACACTTATGAGCCCCTGGGTAGTGATGCTTACTGAGTCCTTGCAGGTAGGAATATATATCAGTTCCAATCAAGATGAGTTGCTGCTCCTTAAGAGTAGAAGGGATTCAGTATAATCAATTTGCCATCAAGTGGCTGGGTGGTCTTTTTATTAGGTGTATCGGGGGCTCTGAATTTGTCTCTGTTGCTGGCAAGTTGAATGTTTGGCAGCACTGGCAGCTAAATCAGCCTTGGTGAGTATGGGGCACTTGCTGTTGGGGTCCATACATAGCCTCCATCCTTGCCTCCTAGCTACTCTGTTCAGTAGCTCATTGTGCCAGCACTAGGTGGCTTATGACAGAAACTTGCAGACAACAACTGGCCAGGTCATTCTGTCCACTTGGTTGTTTAGTATCTCTTTCATGGTAGTTATTTTTTCGTGGGCTTTAAGATACAACATTCTTCACACTTCATGCTTACTCTCATAGATCCATCTACATGTGTCTCCCCAGACCTCCTTGTCCCCAGTATTATAATTTTTCTCCTTTCACCTGCTTGGGCAGTTTCTTGTGCCATCTGACCCTGCTCACGACTGGTTCCAGGTGCACATTTCCATTTTATAATGGGGTACTGTTTGTCCCACCTATGGCCTGTTGGTCTTGAGGAGCCCACCTTATGATGGGCAGCTCTGTATGCTCACTTGATATCATATGGACAAATTCTTTGACCTAACCATGGCTCAGTAGCACATAGGAATATTTTTTGAACAGTGTAGTTTTCTGCTGAAAATGACATGACCTTGCTCCAGAACCCTAGGGATCTATTTCTTGATTCTCCTTTGTAGGTTTGCCATAAACTCCAAACATTGTCTTTTCCCACCACTGGCACTTCTAAGACCATGGGATCTGTTGACTTTTATCGCTTAAGTGGTAGGGCTGTTTACACCAGAGCCAGACTTGCTGCAAGAACATATTTCTACTCTGAGCCCCCCTAAACGCTGGCAGACTTATGGTTCAAAGCAGCATTTTCAAGTGTGGGATATGTGACTCAAGAACACAAAGAGTTCTGCTAGGTGTTGTGCTTCATTCTTAGTGGTGGGAGATGCAAGATGCAATTACTTGTCCTTATTTTGGAGGGGATGTCCAGGTATGCACCAGACCACTGGATTTCAAAAACTTTTATTGATATAGTGGACCCCTCAATCTTGGTAGGATTTATTTACCTTTACAGCACACGTGTCTTACCAAGGTCTCCAAAATCCTTAGCTTTTCTTGTTCATTTTCTTCAGTTTATATGATATCATTGACAGTTTCTGCAGAATACCCGGGTGTTTCAGTTCCCATTGGATTATATTATAACAGAGGGCAGAAAAAGTTAATACAGTGATAGGCAGAATAGTAAATATATATGTTGTTTGTCCATAAATGTGAACTGCTTCTGGTTCTTCTTTATGACAGGAATGTAAAAGATATATATCTTTTATTTATATATATGAGGGGGTCTTCAAAAAGTTCATGGAAAGATTAGTATTATCTTTTAATTCTATTTTTCCACAAAATTTTTGAAGTACACTTGTGTGTATATATATATCCTGAAAATAACAACTAACTTATAGAGAACTTTCAAATACAGAAAAATAAAACAGTATTACTGAATGATTTGAGAGTTGTCGTCAACCTAATGCCCCTTCACCCTCAAATACATAGTGTATACCTTCTACAGACAAGGACGTTCTCCCACAAAGCCTCAATACAATGATCAGAGTCAAGAAATTAACACTGATACATTACCATTTAATTTTCATAATTCAAGTTTCACCAAATGTCACCTTGCTATCCTTCAGTCTGAAAGAGTCTCTCAGACTTTCTTTGATTTTTATATCCTCGACACTTTTGAAGATTTCAAGGCTATTTTTATAGGTGTCCCTCAGTTTGTATTTGTCTAATGATTTCTCATGATCAGACTTAAGATGTGCATTCAGGGCATTCAGAAATATCATTGCTGTCCTTTTCATTGCAGCAGGTGGTGCTTAATTTTGCTTTGCTCCTTTACCAATGATGTTCCCTTTGATGGCTTGATTACTGTGGCATGCCTGTCAGGATTCTCCACTGTGAATTTAATCTTTTCCCTTTTATAATTAATAAGTATTATGTGGGGGAGGGCTATACTTTGAAATTATGTAAATATCTCACTCTTCATCACACTTTCAAGTTATTCATTTATTTATTTATATATGTATGGAATCGATTTCCTTTTTTATTCAATGGGTTATAATCTGTTACTACCATTATTTATTTTGATGTTCAAATTATCTCCAGTTTGGTCAATGGCACACACCCTTTGAGTTGGCTCTGTCTCCTTTTGACATGTGTCTTGAGCATGCTTTCTTGTATAAGATATCTGCCCCAGGCTCATCTCGTACTTTTCCTAGGGTTTCTAGCCCTAGAACCAGCCATTTCTCCAAAGAGTCTGGTTCCTTTTCTTAGTGACTGGTATTTAGAAGCAAAGGTATAGGAACTAAGTTAGATCATTGCTGTTAGGGTGTCACCACAACCAGCTCTTCTCAATGGACAGAGCTAGAGAACATATGTGTTTATGTATGCATGCACACAGAGACACATTTACATCTATATTTACTTCTGTCTCTATATTGAATACCATGAATTCACACCAATACCTTTGATTCAGGCCAACACCATTGGGTTCATTCTATTTTTCTCCTTTTTTATATTCCTACCTCCCTTTTCTGACAATGAGAAACCTGACTCCTATTGTCCTAAATTTATTTACTTATTCGATTAACCCTCTCTGTGTAACTAACCTCCTGTCTCTACTGCCACCCTCTTCTCCTCACGGATGCCCTCCTCTCCTTACCTGGACTCCAACACTCAGTATCAGCATATACCTCCATGCATGGAACTCCAGCATCACCTCCAGGATGCTCCTTTGTGAGGAAAACCTCCTTGCTCAGCTGCCTCTGATAACTTATGCCAGGCTACCACGTGTGGCCAACCTACTCATGCCACTCAGGCTCTGGCTCCCACACCTGGTCGTCCCTCCACAGGATGTCTTTCTCACTCTTCTCAGGTGATGACTCTCCACACCAGGCTGTACCCATTCCCCATATGAGTTCTTCTCTCATCTCGCTTGGACTCTCACCCCACGCCAGGTGACCCCTTAACATGGACATCATCAACCAGCTCAGGCTCTGATACCCCATGCTGAGCCACACCTAGCAGGTTTATCCTCATTCTGCCCAAGTTCCAACTCTCCATGCTGGCCTTCTCCTCTGTCCCTCAACGTGGATGTCCTTCTCACCCCCCTTGGACTCCCCATGCTGGGCCACCTTTTGCATAGATGTCCCCTGCTTCCATTCTGCCCTTCCTGTGGGTATTCTCCTCATCCTGGGTGGGCTTCAGCACCCACCGTAGTGTAGGGGGACTCCTTTTTATGTTACTTGGGATCTGACAGGTCACTGGGCTACTGTGGATCTTTTCCCCTTTTGGTGCTGGTTACCTACCTTGTTCTGCCCTAACAAATGGTTTTAGAACTTGTTTAGAATATGAAGATACCACTTCGAGTTTCTCTCCATTTTAGCCATTATCCCCAGGATGCAATACCTATCTACCTATCTACCTACCTACCTATCTATCTATCTATCTATCTATCTATCTATCTATCTCTATCTCTATCTATATATATACATATGTGTGTATATATAGATATATAGATAGAGATAGAGAGAGAGAGAGATTTTTTATCATCTTGGCTAGGGGTAGGAGGAAAGTTTCAGAGGCTTCTACTTAATTATTCCACTGTGATAACACTTACTCCTTAGACCAAGGAAATAATCTGGAGATCCTGCCAACTACCAAGTAACTCCATTCAAAGCATACATTTAGGGATTGGAGAAATTACCACTGTGGACCCAGTGGACCCACTAGGAGCTAAATATAGGCCAAGACTCCACTTATTTCCTAGCATCCATAAGGGCCTTCTCTAGTGAGGTCCATGATGACATTCTAGGTATCCAGGTAACAGTCTTAACTAGGACCTGTGTCCAATAGTCCTTAGAATGACTGGATATCACCTACACTTATAGGTGTACAGTTACCAGAGCAAATACCCAAAGGTCCCATTGGGGCGGTATGGGGCTATTGTTGGTATACATTTGTTTCATTGTGTTATAGGGTCTGTCTTCAGGGAGACCTTTTTTCAGTCAGTGGATACCAAGCCTGAAAATTGAATCTTAGGTTAGAAACTGGGCAAAGGATCATGATGTTTTTGGTGCAGCTAATCTCATTCCCTAACTGTTCACCTTCAGTTTCTTTTGGTTGTACATACAAGTTCAAAAACTTCATGGAAAAATAGAACTAAAAGATAATATGAATCTTTCCATAAACTTTTTGATGACCCCTCGTACTCATATTAAGCAGTAACTTTGTTGGCTGCCCCTCTAGTTATCCTCTAAGAACACTATGTTCTATTTATCCATATCTTTAGTCCAGGTAAAGGTTTATAGGTTTTGCTTTATCTTTTTGAAAAATTAACACTTTGTTTCATTGATCTTTTGTATTGTTTTTTAAATCTCTAATTCATTTATTTCTGCTCTGATCTTTGTTGTTTCTCTCCCACAGATTTTGGGTTTGGTTTGTTCTTGTTTTTCTTGTTCCTTGAAATGTAATGTTGGGTTATTTGAAATTTTTCTTCCTTTTTCATGTAGGCATTTATTGCTAACATAGATTCTGCTATGTTGTGTTTTCATTTCCATTTGTCTCTAGGAATTTGTAAATTTCCTTTTTGATTTTCTTCTTTGACCCATTCATTGTTTAGGAGCATGTTGTTTAATTTCCATGTATTTGTACAGTTTCCAGTTTCCCTTTTGTTGTTGATTTCTAGTTTTATTCCATTGTTGTCAGACAAGGTATTTCATACGATTCCAATTTTTTAAAATTTGTTGACTTGTTTTGTGACCTAACATATGGTCTATTGTAGAGAATGTTCCGTGTGCTGCTGAGAAGAATGTGCCTTCTGCAGCTGTTGGATGAAATGTTCTATATGTGTTCATTAAGTCCAAATCGCCTGAAATACTGATTAATTCTGATGATTCATGGATAATTTTCTGCCTGGATGATCCATCTTTTGCCAAAAGTGGGGTATTAAATTCCCCAACTATTATTGTGTTGGAGTCTATTTCTCCTGTTAGGTCCAATAGTAATTGCTCTATATAACTGGGTGCTCCAAAGTTGGGTGCATATGTATTTAGAATTATTATATGCTCTTGTTGAATTGATCTCTTTATCGTTATATAACAACCTTCCTTATCTTTTTTTAGTTGCTTTGGCTGGAAGTCTATTTTATCTAAGTATAGCTACTCCTGTTATTCATTTATGTGAAATACCTTTTTCCATCCCTTCATTTTCAGATGGTGTGTGTCTTTATAGGTGAAGTGAGTTTCTTGTAGGCAACATTTTGTTGGTTCTTGTTTCATAATCCATTAAGCCACTCTGTGTCTTTTAATTGGCATTTAATCCATTTACAGTTAGAGTTATTATTGATGTATAGGAACTTGTTACTGCCATTTTGTTACTTTTTTTTCTGGCCATTTTGTTGATCCTTTTTTTCTTTTTTGTGATCTTACTGTCTTCCTTTATGATTAACTGTATTTTGATTTCTCAGTAATTATTTTTAGTATGTCTCTTGTAAGATTTTATGGTTACCATGAGGCTTACAAAAACATGTTATAGTTACAACAGATTATTTTAGACTAATAACTTAATTTTGATATCTAAAAGAAAAAAAACAAAGCTTTGACATCATTCTCCCCCCACTTTTTGACAATTCATTGTTTCAGGTTACAGCTTTAATATTGCCTATCTCTCATATTGTTGTTGTATATGTCAGTATCTTGTTAGGTTTGTCCGTTAGTCTTTATACTAAGCATGTAAACAGTTTATTCACCCCCCCTTATGACACTGGAGTATTCTGAGGTTGTCTGTAAATGTACTTTACTGATAAGTTATGTACCTTCAAATGCTTTCTTGCTGCTCCTTAGTGTTGTCTTCTATCAGATTGAATA
Organism: Galeopterus variegatus; assembly: GCF_000696425.1. Taxonomy (NCBI): domain Eukaryota; kingdom Metazoa; phylum Chordata; class Mammalia; order Dermoptera; family Cynocephalidae; genus Galeopterus; species Galeopterus variegatus. Next base: position 11,763 of record NW_007739215.1, on the reverse strand, counting down.
GCTTTAGCACTTCTTGTAAGGCAGGTCTAGTGCTGATGAATTCCCGTGGTTTTTGTAAGACTGGAAAAGACTTTATTTCTCCTTCAAATTTGAAGGTTAGTTTTGCTGGATATAGAATTCTTGGCTGACAGTTTTTTTCCTTGAGCACTCTTAAGAGGGTTATTCTGAATTCTCTGTTAGACGTTTCATAAATCTGCTATTCCTCTGGGTTGATTGCTGGTGCTTTGTTTGTTCCCTTTGTTGGTTTCATATTTCTCTGTTCTTTTTCAGTCTTCATGTTCTTACATTGATGCCTGGGAATTTCAACAGACTGCTACCTCCTCTACATTTTATACAAGTTCTTTGGAAGTATTAGACCTTTACTGCTTAATATCAGAGCTTTGTTTCTGGTCTGTGGGGCTTTTCTTTTCCAGTTATTGGTGGATTAATAGTAACTACTAACTCAAGTCCGAGTCTCCACAGAAAGTTCCACCCAATTTGGGATTAACCACAGGACAGCACATTAGTGGTTTCACAGAACTGACATTGCTTATTAAAAGGAAATATTTCTCTTTTTCCTTGTTGTTTCCCTGATATTTTCTCTTTGTCTGTGCTTTTATGTAATTTTACTATGATGAGCCTAAGTATTTATGTTACTTGTGGCTTCAGGACTTCTTTAGTTTTTGGATTTGATGTCCCTTGTCAGTTTTAGGAAATTTCCAGTTATTATATCTTCAAATATTTGTCCTTCTCCATTCTATCTCTTCCCTCCTTCTGATAATCTTATTACACATATATTCAACATTGTAACCATTTGCCATATGTCTCATATGCACTTTTCTGTATTATCAGTTTTTCTTTTTCTTTATTTGTTTCAGTTTGGATATGTCCTTTTCCTATAACTTCTAGTTCAACAATTCTCCCTTCAGCTGTGCATAATTTGTCATTAACCTCACCTATTAATTCTTAATTTTATTAATTTCAATCATTAAACTTTTGTTTCTAGAATTTCCATTTTTTCTTTTTATAATATTTAGTAATATTCAGTCTATGTCAGTATTTTTCTTCTTGTCTTTTAATTCCTTGAACTATATTAATAATAGTTATTTTTTAGTCCATGTTTGCATTTCTTCTATTTCAACTGTCATGGGTTTTTTCCTCTTGGTTTTTGGTCAAGTCTTCTTAAACACCTTTTTATTTCTGCTTGATTTGTGAACATTGTTAGCGAAAATTTATGGAGCTAATTTGAAGCTCTGGGTGAAGTTATTTTCCTTCAGAGAGGATTTAATTTGCTTCTGGCATACACTTAACTAACAGCATCCAGATAACCTCAATCCATTTAGGGACTGAGTTGGTTCAAAGCTAATTTTTATTCCCTTTGTTGATGAGCTATTTCTAGTTTCCCTTACTCTTTGGAATCCCAATTGAAAGCCTAGGGTGTTTATCGAGGCCTCTTCTCCTTTGCTCTTTTGCAGTTTTTGTCCCCTTCTGACCTGAGAATCTGTCAAAAGCTCTGTTAAATTTCTCACTAGTGATTTACATAATTGTCAAATGTCTTGAGAGTAAAGTAGTGCCAAAAGTTTTTCCCATTTTCTAAAGGCCCGTGGCTTTGTCTTGTGTCCCACTGGGGGTTTAACACCACAAATGCCTCTAGGGCAGCTAAAGTATTAGTATCAGCTTTCCTTTCTGGTTTTCAGTATCCTCTTTGTTTCTAATCTAATTTGTTTTATTTTGTTTTGTCTTAGTTTCTTACAAATTTACTTATGACTCTAAAACTGCGGGGTTTTTTTAATCCAGGTGTTTTGTACTGGGAGAAGGTTTTTGCTTTGATTTGGATTTTGGAGGGCTGTGTGTGTGTGTGTGTGTGTTTGTTTTTTTGGTATCTAGTCTTCCATAGTCTGGATTTTATTTTTTCATCTATTTAATTTCATTTATTTAGATCCAGTATGTATTTCTATTGCTTTCAATCCTTTCTGAATATTGTCTGTCAATGAAAGTATTACCAAACAACACAAAATTTTCTTGTGGGGGTACATCCTATTTAATAAACATTTTAAAGTATTGACTATATTACTAGATCATGTTCTAATTTCTAGGGGTGAGATCAATAATACATCATTCCTGCCTCTATCAGTCCATTGCTGTTGCTTATAACAAAATACCTGGAACTAAGTAATTTAGAAAGAAAACTGTTTACAGTTTTGGAAGCTAGGAAGTCCAAAGACCAGGGAACATATCTGGTGAGGGGCTTGGTGGTAGCAACAGTGACATAGGGTATCACATTCTGAAATGGTGGAGCAGAGAGAGCAGAGAGAGAGAGAGGACAGTTCCTCATACACTGTCCTTTTAAAGCCCTCAGAACTACTTTTAAAGCCCTCAGAACTACTGTCCTTTTAAAGCCCTCAGAACTATGCCCCTGACCACCATTTTTAATCCATTCACTACTGCATGGTCCTACAATCTAATCACCTCATCAAGGCCCCACATTTCAGTTACCATAATAGGGTTTCCCACCCTCTTGACAGTCACAGTGAGGGCTAAGTTTCTAATACATAAAACTTGGGGGACACAATTCAAAGTCCAGGGACTTTTGGGGGTACATAATTCAATCCACTACACTTCCCTGGATGAGTTCCTAATTTACATTTTCTTCTACAACACTAACTTCAAAGAGTTCTTATAATACTGAGATCCACAGAATCTATTATTCTTCAATAATGATTTCTAGATGGCAATAGGGAGTCAGACACCCACTCTGAATTGTGTATGGTGTGCTGGATTACCACTTGAGAAGCTTTCAGTGGAAGCAGTGCTCTTGGGAAAGAAAGTGATTTTAGTTAAAACAAGAAGGCAGAGGGAACTCTTAAAGAAGAGGTCAAGAATCTGTGAGAGTTTGCTGATTACAAAGAAAGAGCTCCAGGGGGCAAGTGGAGGGGTTTAGGTTTGGACAGTAGAAGTGTCAAGGAATACAGATAGTCATATGGAGTATGGTTCAGTAAAAATGACTGATTGGAGGAGGGATGATGTTTGGTGTTGACTAATGTAGTGCGGAGGAGTTAGTACAATGGACTTGGTCTCAGCAGTCTCTCCGGGGAGGGTGAGCCGTAGGCCTAATGGCCAGCATATTTAGATAACAGCCTGGACTGATGTTAGTGTCAGGGGAGTGAATCATCCCCAAGTCTGTTCTCAGCACTAATAGCTGGAGATGGAAGCACTTGTGGGGACAGTGGTTTTTCCACATGTACTTAATGTCTGGTAAATGTCCTTGCCATTTTGTATCTTCTTATTCTCTGCAACTTTGTGATTTTTCTTAGATTTTACAGTGGAAATTATCAAGGAACCAAGGGTCGTTGCACACTCTCATAGGAAAATGTCCCTCAAAAGAACTGGCATAAGAAAGCCCTCCATGAGACCCAGGTAAGATGCAGGATCTGGCTGCAACAACATTTCCAGGCACAAGCTTTAATCTCAACATGTCTAATGCTGAACTTTCTGTGTGTAGTTTTCCAGATATTTTTCCATATATTGTATGAATACTCACAGACACTTTGTATTTTAAATCATTATTTATTTTCTAAAATTGGCACCATGCAATATATATTACACAGTAACTTCTTTTTAACTTAAATTTGATGGACATCTTTTTCATGTAAGTATGTATAGATCTACCCCCTTCCGTACTATGAGTGTACTATGATCTACTTAATCATACCCTTTTATAAATATCTGCATTATCTTTTTCATTGCTATAAATAGTACCACAATAAATATACTTATACATGTATCCTTGCCTATTTTTGTTTTTCTGAATAATGTGCTACATAGTAGCCTCATAACTGGTTCCTTACTTCCTGTTTCTTCCCCTTATAACTAATCAGAGTCAGCCTCTGGTAAGGTCCACTGTTAGGCAGAGACTCTGTGGCCTTTTCTTTAGGAGTGCCCACCCACCTTTCTTTTCACTAACCTTAGCACCAGTGCCACCTATGCATAAAAATTTCTCCAAACGTTATGTCTGCTATGACTTCCCCCTCCTCTAAAGCCCTAAATCTCTCAAGTACAATACCAAGCACTTACCATGTACTATTTTTTACTGATCTTTATTTTTTAGGTATGTTTTCTACCTCCTTGACTATAATTTTCTTGTGGGTTATGCCATTCATTCACTCATTTATTCATTTTTTATTCAGTAATTATCTATTAATGACTAGCTATATGAAAGTTTCTCATCTAGATAATGAGAATATACTAGCACAACAAACTTAGTAGTTAAAGCCTCTGGCAGAATATTTTGCATAGAAAAAAACTCCCACGAGAATGTTTTCAATTACTGATAACATTCATTGAGGTTGATAAGTCTTCCATCTCTTCTAAACACTCTAATAGATCTTCTTTTCCTTCAAGTAACTGAAATAATTTCTTTAGGTTCAATCATTTATCCATTCTGCTGTTACAATTTGTACTACTCACTGCTGTCCACTATGTCTATGAAAGACCTATTTTCCAATTTAGTTGGGCATAAATTTCACAGAAATCTTTTTTTTTTTTTTTAACTGGTAAGGGGATCGCAACCCTTGGCCCGGTGCTGTCTGCACCACGCTCAGCCATTGTGTGCACCAGCCATCCCTATATAGGATCCGAACCCTCAGCCTTGGTGCTACCAGCACCGCACTCTTCCAAGTGAGTCACGGGGCCAGCCCTCACAGAAGTCTTTTCTAAATCACATGTTCATAGGATCATTATGTTCTAGAGGGAATATTCCAGTTTCATGACTTCAGTTAAGACTGCAACAGAATGGCCCAGGGATACTGCAGTTTAAAGTCTCTTAAACTTCATTTCTAGCCCTCATTTAATGTAATAAGCAGTTATGGATCATGCACTGTGTCCTAGACACTATCTGAGAGCTAATGATGCAAAAAGAAGACATAGTCCTTCCCTTAATATAATACATAACTAAATAAAATACAAGGCTGACCTTTAGAAGTTATGACAAAATATTGGCTAATTAGTATGGGAGTATAACGGAAAGAGAAAAAAAATTTTGAGTGAGGGTTAGGAAAAGTTAGAGTGTCATAAGAGGCACTGAACTGCATGTAGGAATTCAACTGCAAAGAAATGGGAGTATTTTATGGGCACATTTACTCCACCCACAACCTGGAGAAATGACACAAAGATATAAACTCATGAATATAAAGGAAGTATTCAAAGACTTGAAAATAGTCCAGTAGTGTTGAAGCGTTGAATGCATGAGGTGAAGAGATATAAAACATAAAATTACAAAGCCAAATTGAGATTAATAACCACAAGAAGGTTTTGAGTGAATTATTAATGAATTTCTGCTGATTAAATGGCAATGAAGATTCATTGGTGTTTGTTAAAGCAGTTGGTGGCAGAAATACCCATTTATGCTTTTAAAAAATATTAATCTAGCAGAAATAGCAATGATAGTATTAGCAGTCAGAGACCCAGAGATTAAAGACTGAAATAATATTTGAAAGGTTGTTGCAGTCATTCAGACAAGTGATATTAAAGGCCGAAAGTAAACAGTAGGAGAGGAAACAGAAGGGAAAATATAGATGTAAAAAAAAGCACAGAAGAGGAAAAATCAGACTTCTGGAACGGTAGAGTAAAAACTTTGCAAATTGTCTCCCCATAAAAGCAATGATAAAACTGGGCAAATCTGTCAAAACATTTTTTTCAGAACTCTGTAAATTAACTAAAGGTACATAACAAATTGAAGAGTGTTCATGCAAGAAAACTACCAGACTTTAGTAAGAGCAGTGGAGTCTGAGACATTTTAACTTGGGATTGCTCACCATCACCCACAAGCATGATAGCCACGAATACCAGCCGTCTTACTGCCAGCAGAGGAGGATGACATAGTTTGGAACTGCACAGAAAAGCTTATGACCAGAAGCAGTGTCAAAAACAATAGCAATCTTTGTGGCAAACAATTGGGAAAGCCACCATCAGAGTCACTTAAAGCAGTGATAATAGCTGGGGCAAGCAGTGAAACAGCCAAAAGTATAAAAGGGAGTGTAAAACAGCCAAAAGTATAAAAGTATAAAATAAATCTAAGGAAGAAGACATTCCTAGGAGGCTGTGATAAGTCTATGCAAATGCTCCTGAGAGACCAAAGAGGGACCTGGTTATCTACTTATGTTTGTTTGACCATGAGGCTCTGAAAGCTAGGATTAAAAAGAAAAAACAAGATTTAAAAAAAGAAAAAAAAAATCTAAGCAGACATTTCAGTGGCCACACACTGCAGGACAAACATACTCTATAGAATGAGTCCAGGTGAGTCACTTGATGAAAAACGAAATAGAAAAAGCAAACAGAACCATCAACAATACAAACCTTTGGTGGATGAGGGATGGTGTATGGCATCAGATTCCAAGGCTGCTATAATATGTTATCAAAATGTCAGCTTTAAACAAAAAAATTATGAGACATACCAAAAACAAAACAAAACAAAAATCAGGAAAGTATGGCCCATATACAAGGGGAAAAAACAGTCAATAGAAATTGTCTCTGAAGTGATCGAGATGTTGGACTCACCAAAGACTTCCAAGCAGCATGTTCAACAGACTAAAGGAAACCATGTTTAAAGAATTAAAGTATGGTGACAATAATTAATTAAATAGAGAATATCCATAATGAGTTAGAAACTATAAAATAGAACCAAATAAAAATCTGGAGTTGAAAAGTATAATAACTGAAATAAAAAATTTACAGGATAGAATCAACAGAAGATTTGAGTTGGGAGAAGAATCAGTGGACTTGAAGATAGCTCAATAGACACTATCTAGTCTGAAGAAAAAAAATAAAGAAACATAAACAGAACCTCAGAGATCTAAGGGATGCCATCAAGCACACCAGCGTACAAGTAATGTGAGTCTCTGAATGAAAGGAAAGGGAGAGAAAGGGACAGGAAAAATGTATTTGAATATATAATGCTTGAATACTGCCCAAATTCGACTAAAACTTTTAATCAAGAAATACAAGAAACTTAATGAACTCCAAGTGGGATAAACTCAAAAAGATCCACACTTACCGTTTTGTTGAAAGACAAAGAGAAAAATCTTGAGTGCTGCAAGAGAAAAATGACTCACATTCAAGAGAACTACACAATTAAAATTTACTTCACATCAGAAACAATGGAGACAAAAGGTAGTAAGATGACATATTCAAACTAAACTCAAAGGGAGTAAATAATAACTATTCAAATGTAAATCAACAAAATAAAGAGAGAATATCCAGGCAAACAAATTTTTTTAAGGATTAACAAAATTGATAATCTATTAGCTATAGTGACCAAGGGAAAAAAGTGAGATGGCACAAATCACCAAAATCAGGATTGAAAGAGGAGACAAAACCACTGATTCTACAGAACTTAATAAGACCAAAATTGATAATCTATTAGCTATAGTGACCAAGGGAAAAAAGTGAGATGGCACAAATCACCCAAATCAGGATTGAAAGAGGAGACAAAACCACTGATTCTACAGAACTTAATAAGATTGTAAGGAAATGAAGGAAACAAATTAAACCAGTTAGATGCAACAGATAAATTTCTAGAAATACTCAAATTACTAAAGCTGATTCAAGGAGAAGTAGAAAATATGAACAAATCTATAACATGAAAATTAATTAAATTAGTAATTTAAATTTTCTTACTTAGAAAAGCCCAGACATAAATAGCTTCACTGGAGAATTCTATTAAATATTTTAAAAATAAATAATACCAGTATTCCATGAACTCTTTGAGGAAACAGAGGAAGAAGGAACACTTGCCAGTTTATTCTATGAGGCCAATATTCTGATCCCAAAACCAGACAAAGACATCACAGGAAAGGAAAACTGCAGACCAATACTCTCTCTTGAATCTGGAGATGAAAATCCTCAACAAAATATTAGCAAACAAAATTTGGCAACATATAAAAAAGATTATACAGCATGACAAAGTAGGATTTATCCTTGGAATGCAAGGTTGGTTTAACATCCAAAAATCAATGTAATATACCATATTAATAAAATAAGGGGGGAAACTCACATGATCATTTCAGTTGATGCAAAAAAAATCTTTTTACAATATCCAGCACACATTCATGATTTTTTTTTAAAAAAACACCTCTCAAAATCAGAATAGAAGGGAACAATCTCAGCCTGATAAAGGGCAATCTGTTAAAAACTTATAGCTAATATCATAGTTAATGAAATAGATATATAAAGGAGGAAAACAAGTTGGTCAACATGTGGGTGTGTTTACAGAGGTTTAAATAATTAACTATGACATAAAGGTGAGGTTCAATAGGCAGTTGAAATTTGGAAATGGAGCTCATGGAAACTGCAGATAGTTTTACCATATTAGTGAAAATTTAAACCACTTCCTCATATCAATGAAAATTGAAACCACAAATGAGGCACAGATTCTCAGGAAAAACCATAAGGGAAAAGGAAAAAGGATTGAGGATGCAACATTAAGGGCACCTATATTCAAGGAGCAGGGAAAGAAAAAATCAGCAAAGAAAATTTAGAAATGTTGATCAATAACCACTGATCAGTCATGTTCTGCCTCACAAGAATAATTGCCAATTAAGAGTTGTTTTGAATTCATAATATAAAAAGAAATTTCCCTTGAAAAAAAATTATGCCCTTTAAGAAATCTCCCTTCCTCTTCCATTGGGATTATCAAATGATTGGACAAAGCTTAGGAAGGATGAGTAAAAGTTCAAGTTCATCTTCAAGAAAATAGACAGATTTAACCAATTCATCTACCATGCTCTTCACATGCAGCTAAAGGCCATACAGCCTGGGAGATGCCCTTCCCCATTTCCTAACTGGAACAGAATCCAGGGTCATCATCCCTTTCTCTCTGCTAATGGTGCTATCTTGTTTTCCAGAACTTTAACAGAAGTCTTCCTAAATACACACCACTTGGAGTTCTTCAGGGAGTTCCTCAAAGAACGGAAGGCTGAAGGCCCATTGCAGTTCCTGATTGCAGCACAAAAGATCAGTTTGGAGTCCAGTGAAAAGATTCAAAAGTCTCTCCTTGAAAATTTAATCAAGACTTACTTCCATGGCAATATCTCTCCCGGTATGCATAGTGTTTTAGGAGAATAATCTGGAAATAGCCCATCTCATGTGAGCCCTTGGAGAGAGCAGAGCTAGGCAGCGACCACGTGGGGGCGTATTGAGACAAAGATTAAGAGGAACAGTTAAGCAAAGAACAGCAATAATCAATCCAAGCCTGTAATACTAGTAAAAGAAACCAAGTGCAAGATATTTTCACATAAATCTTCTCGTCTGATTTTATTTGATTCTGAAAATAGAATTTTGTTTAATCACTGTAGGATAGGGATGAATATCTCCACTTCACTAATGAAGAAGGTGAAACACAGAGAAGTTAATTAGCTTCTTCAGTTGGTGGAACCTGAATTCAAATTTGTCATTTGACCATCAAATCGACTAGTCTGGCATTAGATACAAAAGGGTTAGCTGTATACAAAGTTGGAGTGGTCACCCACCATGGATTGCAAAGAGAGTTGTATGGGAAGGAGAACCGTACATCTGGAAATCTTTCAAAAATTTTGTCTTATTTTCTTGCCTAAGGCAAGAAGGTAAATCTGGCCCATGTAAATTCATGTTGCTCAAAAGCAGAAGTTACAACTAAAGTATTGACCTGTGATTCTAAAGGAGAACAAAAGAGGGTGAGCATGATCCCATCCTGGAGGTAAACAAATCTATAGCAAAGCAGTGAAGATAGAGCCTCCTATTTTGTCACAGATAAACAGATGGGATTTTTGTGTGTCTGTTTTTTGCTTGCAGTAAACCAAAATAAGGGAATAAATTTTATGAGTATAGAGAGGTAAAATTAGCAAATCTTTATTTGTAAGAAATATTTACTTGTTGAATCTCAGCATGTCAAGTTCTATACATAATTTTGAATGAGCTAGACAAGAAAGAGGGGTACCCAGATCCTTGATAAGTTTTCGAGTCTCATTAATGAGCTCAACAGTCTCTGAACACCTGGAGAACCACATTGCCCTTACAATATTTATTTCTAATCTTGGATTTCCCATTTTCCCCAGCAATTTAAATTTAATCCTTTATTCTTCTGCTCTCTCCCTACATCTTCAAACCAGTTGCAGAACTTCAAACCAGTTGTAGAAATGAGTCTTTTTAAAATGTCTTTTCCCCGAAGCACTCATCTCTGAAATTTGAATGGAACTAAATCAGGACAGTATTTGATATACAAATCCACTTGCACATAACATTCCAAATATGCTTTGGAGATTTGCAAACAAATTGTGGAGGGGTCAGTGGCTAGCCAGATTGAGAATAGGGGGCTGTGAGACTGTAAGATGGAAAAACACCTCCTACCTCAGACATGGTAGAGGAGGAGGATGACTTTTTTTCTCTCTCTTGCATTTTTTAGAAGATATCCTGCAATGTGATGCCCCTATTATCGAAGACATCACTCGCATGCAAAATGTCACAATGAGCAAATTGTTTATACTCCAGGAATGTGTCATGAAGTCTCTGGAAGAAAAGTGGTGAGTATGCTCAGTGAAGGCAAGGATTCTTTCTGGAGTTGCTCATTGGCTTCTGAAAGCTTCATCAAGGCTCATAATCCATTCTCATAGCTCATTGCCAGAGCCTCCCTGCAAAAGAAAAAACCAAACTTATCTTGAACCCTCCTACCTACCTACCTGCACACACACATGCACACACACACATGCACACACACTTCTGTTCATTTGCCTTAAGAAAGAACGATATAATGTTGATCAGAAAGGATAGACTGACGTTAGCAAAGAACTGAAATGGTAAGAAGAGTGTTTTTGAGTATCTCTCGATTCCCCAATTTCCATTGCTACTTCCTCCAAAAACTGGGGTAGATTTGCCTTGACTGTTATCTTTTATGTGCCAGATTTTTTGCCACCTCTGATATCCTTGGTCTCTTTCTGGCAGGTTTAAGGATTACCAAGAGCTGTTCCCACCTCGTCCTCAAGAGGTGGAAATTGAAGTACAAACTACACATAGGAAGCCCTCAAAGACAGCAACAACTTACCTACAGGAATTGCAGGTCAGTGAGGAAGAAAGTGAACACAAGACATTGGAGAAAAGGAAACCACTGCCTATGCATTTTCAATCATACAAAAAATTTTTACTGTTAGCCTATTTAATCACTAAAACAATTACTTTTGGGGGTAGGTTTTTATATCCCCATTTTACAAAGGAGGAATCTGAGGCTCAAAGAAATTGTTACACTGGGAATTTAGGGAAGACTCTCTCTTCTCTATCTGTGATTAGAACCAATTGGGTGATAGGCGCAGGGGTTGAATACATGGAGATCAAAATGTCAGGTTTTTTAAACTGCTCAAAGCTAATTTAGAGGACATGAGTTGCCCGTGAAGCCAGGTTGTTTTGCTAAACCTCTCTGCACCCAAATTAGGCTTATTTACACATCCAGTCACTGGCATAACAACAATTTAGGCCTCTACTTAACCAGGATGAGATCCTTACTGTATGTCAAAGGGCAGGACTGAAACAAGCAAATCCCAGAGAGAGAATGCAAAGGGCTGAGAGCAAAGCATGCCCGTTTTCTTCTTTCAGACTCATCAGTTGTCTAGCTCATTCTCCCATGGGAGGAGAGAAAAAGGTAAGAAAGAGGAGACAGGAATGTGACTCAGGAAAGTCTCTTTGTATGGTTTAAGAAAAAAAAATATATATATACCCCCTTAAACAATCACTTGCTCAATGTGTTTTAGAGTTGGTTAGTAT
>NW_007739214.1:32748-37931 GCF_000696425.1 Galeopterus variegatus | reverse complement strand
CAGACAAACACACAAACACACAGACACACAGACAGAAAGACAAAAACAGAAAGACACAAAGACAGAAAGACACAAAGACAGAAACCACATTGTTATTTAGACACACAGTCACAGACACAATCAGACAGACACACAGACAGACACACAGGCAGACAAAAATGCACACAGAAACAGACAGAGAGATAGAGACACAGAGAGACAGACAGGCAGACAGAAAGACACACTCACAGACAGACACACAGACACACAGACACACAGACAGAAAGACAAAAACAGAAAGACACAAAGACAGAAAGACACAAAGAGAGAAACCACATTGTTATTTAGACACACAGTCAGAGACTCAATCAGACAGACACACAGACAGACACACAGGCAGACAAAAATGCACACAGAAACAGACAGAGAGATAGAGACACACACAGACAGACAGACAGACAGAAAGACCCACTGACAGAGAGACACACACACCGAGAGACACACAGGAAGGCACACATACACAGACACCCAGACAAGGAGACAAATATACAGACAGACACACATACAGACAGTCTCACAGACAGAAAGACACACACACAGACACACAGACAGAAAGACACCATCTGAAAGACACAAACAGATATACACCCAAACAGAAAACACATTGTCATATAGACACATGGTCAGACAGACACACAAACAGACAGATGCACAGACAGATAGAGACACAGACAGACAGACAGACAGAAAGACCCACTGACAGAGAGACACACACACCGAGAGACACACAGGAAGGCACACATACACAGACACCCAGACAAGGAGACAAATATACAGACAGACACACATACAGACAGTCTCACAGACAGAAAGACACACACACAGACACACAGACAGAAAGACACCATCTGAAAGACACAAACAGATATACACCCAAACAGAAAACACATTGTCATATAGACACATGGTCAGACAGACACACAAACAGACAGATGCACAGACAGATAGAGACACAGACAGACAGACAGACAGAAAGACCCACTGACAGAGAGACACACACACCGAGAGACACACAGGAAGGCACACATACACAGACACCCAGACAAGGAGACAAATATACAGACAGACACACATACAGACAGTCTCACAGACAGAAAGACACACACACAGACACACAGACAGAAAGACACCATCTGAAAGACACAAACAGATATACACCCAAACAGAAAACACATTGTCATATAGACACATGGTCAGACAGACACACAAACAGACAGATGCACAGACAGATAGAGACACAGACAGACAGACAGACAGAAAGACCCACTGACAGAGAGACACACACACCGAGAGACACACAGGAAGGCACACATACACAGACACCCAGACAAGGAGACAAATATACAGACAGACACACATACAGACAGTCTCACAGACAGAAAGACACACACACAGACACACAGACAGAAAGACACCATCTGAAAGACACAAACAGATATACACCCAAACAGAAAACACATTGTCATATAGACACATGGTCAGACAGACACACAAACAGACAGATGCACAGACAGATAGAGACACAGACAGACAGACAGACAGAAAGACCCACTGACAGAGAGACACACACACCGAGAGACACACAGGAAGGCACACATACACAGACACCCAGACAAGGAGACAAATATACAGACAGACACACATACAGACAGTCTCACAGACAGAAAGACACACACACAGACACACAGACAGAAAGACACCATCTGAAAGACACAAACAGATATACACCCAAACAGAAAACACATTGTCATATAGACACATGGTCAGACAGACACACAAACAGACAGATGCACAGACAGATAGAGACACAGACAGACAGACAGACAGAAAGACCCACTGACAGAGAGACACACACACCGAGAGACACACAGGAAGGCACACATACACAGACACCCAGACAAGGAGACAAATATACAGACAGACACACATACAGACAGTCTCACAGACAGAAAGACACACACACAGACACACAGACAGAAAGACACCATCTGAAAGACACAAACAGATATACACCCAAACAGAAAACACATTGTCATATAGACACATGGTCAGACAGACACACAAACAGACAGATGCACAGACAGATAGAGACACAGACAGACAGACAGACAGAAAGACACACTGACTGAAAGACACAGAAACTGACAGACAGACACATAGACAGACAAACACACAGACAGAAAGACACCATCTGAAAGACACAAACAGATATACACCCAAACAGAAAACACATTGTCATATAGACACATGGTCAGACAGACACACAAACAGACAGATGCACAGACAGATAGAGACACAGACAGACAGACAGACAGAAAGACACACTGACACAAAGACACAGAGACTGACACACACACACACCGACAGACACACACACCGAAAGACACACAGGAAGACACACATACACAGACACCCAGACAAAAAGACAAACAGACACACAGACACACAGACAGACATACTCACAGACAGAAAGACACACACACAGACACACAGACAGAAAGACACAAACAGAAATACAGAAAGACACCCCAAGAGAAACCACATTGTCATATAGACACATGGTCACTCAGACACACAGACAGACACACAAACAGAAAGACACACAGATAGACAGACACACACTGAGAAAGTCGTGTGGACAGAAAGGCACACATACAGACACACCGACAAACGGACACAGAGACAGACAGAGCCACAGACAGACACACAGAGAGACACACACATAGACAGATACACGGACATGGACAGAAAGACACACTGACACACACGCCAACAGACAGACACACAGACAGACAGACACAGAGAGTGAGAGAAACACTGAGAGACACACCCGCAGACATAGGAACAGACAGAAAGCCAGACAGACAGAGAAACAGACAGACTCAATGTCATGCAGACAGACATAAAGAAAGAAACACAGAAAGACAAACAAACAGACACACAGACAGACACAGAGACAGTCAGACACACAGGCAGACAGAAAGGCACAGAGAAACAGACAGAGAGATAGAGACACAGACATACAGAAAAACAGAAAGACACACTGACACACACGCCAACAGACAGACACACAGACAGACACAGAGACAGTCAGACACACAGGCAGACAGAAAGGCACAGAGAAACAGACAGAGAGATAGAGACACAGACATACAGAAAAACAGAAAGACACACTGACACACACGCCAACAGACAGACACACAGACAGACACAGAGACAGTCAGACACACAGGCAGACAGAAAGGCACAGAGAAACAGACAGAGAGATAGAGACACAGACATACAGAAAAACAGAAAGACACACTGACACACACGCCAACAGACAGACACACAGACAGACACAGAGACAGTCAGACACACAGGCAGACAGAAAGGCACAGAGAAACAGACAGAGAGATAGAGACACAGACATACAGAAAAACAGAAAGACACACTGACACACACGCCAACAGACAGACACACAGACAGACACAGAGACAGTCAGACACACAGGCAGACAGAAAGGCACAGAGAAACAGACAGAGAGATAGAGACACAGACATACAGAAAAACAGAAAGACACACTGACACACACGCCAACAGACAGACACACAGACAGACACAGAGACAGTCAGACACACAGGCAGACAGAAAGGCACAGAGAAACAGACAGAGAGATAGAGACACAGACATACAGAAAAACAGAAAGACACACTGACACACACGCCAACAGACAGACACACAGACAGACACAGAGACAGTCAGACACACAGGCAGACAGAAAGGCACAGAGAAACAGACAGAGAGATAGAGACACAGACATACAGAAAAACAGAAAGACACACTGACACACACGCCAACAGACAGACACACAGACAGACACAGAGACAGTCAGACACACAGGCAGACAGAAAGGCACAGAGAAACAGACAGAGAGATAGAGACACAGACATACAGAAAAACAGAAAGACACACTGACACACACGCCAACAGACAGACACACAGACAGACACAGAGACAGTCAGACACACAGGCAGACAGAAAGGCACAGAGAAACAGACAGAGAGATAGAGACACAGACATACAGAAAAACAGAAAGACACACTGACAGAAAGACATAGCGACTGACAGACAGACAAAGACAGACACACAAGAAGACACATATACACAGACACCTAGACAAACAGACAGACTGACTAACAGACAGAAAGACACACACACGGACACACAGACAGAATGGGACCAACAAAATGACACAAAGACAGAAAGACACCCAGACAGAAAATACATTGTCACATACACACCGTCATACAGACACACAAACAGACAGATGCACAGACAGACGCACTGACAGAAAGAGACACAGACAGGCACACAGACAGAAAGATAAAAAGATAGTAAGATACACAGACAGACACAGAGACAGACAGGCACACAGGCAGACAGACATACACACAGGAACAGACAGACACACAGACAGATAGAGACACAGACAGTCAGACAGACTGAAGGACACACTGGCAGAAAGACACAGAGATTGACAGACACACACACAGACAGAAACACTCACAGACAGAAAGACACAATCAGAAAGACACAAAGACAGAAAGACACCCAAACAGAAAACACACTGTCATATAGACAAACGGTAAGACACACACAAACAGACAGATGCACAGACAGATAGATACAGACAGACAGCAAGACACACTGACCGAAAGACACAGAGACTGACAGACACACATAAAGACAGACACACACACCGAGAAACACACAGGAAGACACACATACACAGACACCCAGACAAAAAGAAAAAGAGACAGACAGACTCACAGACAGAAAGACACACACTCAGACACACAGACACTCAGACAGAAAGACACAAACAGAAAGAAACAAAGACAGAAAACAAATTGTCATTTAGACACACAGTCAGACAGACACACAGTCAGACACACAAACAGACAGACGCACGGACAGACTCAAGGACAGATAGACACACAGACAGACACACTGACAAAACAGACACACAGACAGAAAGACACAGCCAAAGACAAGCACACAGAGAGAAAGGCACACAGACAGACAGACACACACAGAGACTGATGCATGGACAGAAAGACACACATACAGACGCACCGACAAACAGACACACAGACAGACAG
>NW_007739214.1:30067-31837 GCF_000696425.1 Galeopterus variegatus | reverse complement strand
TAGACAGACACACAGACAGACACACACACACACAGAATGACAGACACACAGAGAGACACACGTGCACACATAGAAACAGACAGAAAGACAAACATACAGACACTCAGACAGACTCAATGTCATACAGACACACAGACAGAAAGTAACAAAGACTGACAAACACACAGATACACAGACAGACAGACACAAAGAGTGACAGACACACAGAAAAACACACTCGCAGACATACACGCCCAAAGACGCACAGACAGACAGACACAAAGACAGAAAGATACAAAGAGAGTAAGACACACAGACAGACACAGTGACAGTCAGATTCACAGGCAGACAAAAATGCACACAGAAACAGACAGAGAGATAGAGACAGAGAGACAGACAGACAGACAGAAAGACACACTCACAGACAGACACACACACAGACAGACACACACCGAGAGACACACAGGAAGGCACACATACAGAGACACCCAGACAAGAAGACAAATATACAGACAGACGCACAGACAGACAGAAAGACACACACACAGACACACAGACACACAGACAGAAAGACAGAAACAGAAAGACACAAAACAGAAAGACACCCAGAGAGAAACCACACTTTCATATATAGACATGGTCAGTCAGACACACAGACAGACACACAAACAGACAGACGCAAAGAGAGACGGATGGAAGGAAAGACACACGGACACACTCAGAAACAGACAGAAAGACACACAGAGAGACAGACACACAGCGAGAGAGACGTGTGCAGAGAAAGGCACACATACAGACACACCGACAAACGAACACACAGACAGACAGACAGAGCCACAGACAGACACACAGAGAGACACACACAGAGACAGATACACGGACAGAAAGACACACTGACACACACGCCAACAGACAGACACACACACAGACAGACACAGAGTGAGAGAAACACAGGAAGGCACACATACAGAGACACCCAGACAAGAAGACAAATATACAGACAGACGCACAGACAGACAGTCTCACAGACAGAAAGACACACACACAGACACACAGACAGAAAGACAGAAACAGAAAGACACAAAACAGAAAGACGAAAGACACAAAGACAGAAAACACATTGTCATAAAGACACACGGTCAGACAGACACACAGATAGACAGACGCTCACACAGACGCATGGACAGAAAGACACACATACAGTCGCACCGACAAACAGACTCACAGACACACACACAGACAGAAAGACACACAGACTCAATGTCATACAGACATACAGACAGAAAGTAACACAGTCAAACAGACACACAGACAGACACACACACAGAATGACAGACACAGAGAGAGACACACGTGCACACATAGAAACAGACAGAAAGACAAACAGACAGACAGACAGACAACTCAATGTCATACAGACACACAGACAGAAAGTAACACAGACAGACAAACCCATGGACACAAGGACAC
The DNA here is from genome assembly GCF_000696425.1 of Galeopterus variegatus. Classification (NCBI taxonomy): domain Eukaryota; kingdom Metazoa; phylum Chordata; class Mammalia; order Dermoptera; family Cynocephalidae; genus Galeopterus; species Galeopterus variegatus. The sequence goes on along the minus strand of NW_007739214.1, from coordinate 30,388 downwards.
AAACAGAAAGACACAAAGACAGAAAGACACCCAGACAGAAAAAACATTGTCATATACACACCATCAGACAGACACACAAACAGACAGACGCACAGACAGACGCACGGACAGAAAGACACACAGACAGACAGACACACACAGAGACTGATGCATGGACAGGAAGACACACATACAGACACGCCCATTAACAGACACAGAGAAAGACAGACACAGCCACAGACAGACACACAGACAGAAAGACACACAGACAGACAGACACACACAGAGACTGATGCATGGACAGGAAGACACACATACAGACACATCCAAAAACAAACACAC
>NW_007739214.1:26398-29070 GCF_000696425.1 Galeopterus variegatus | reverse complement strand
TCAGACACACACAGAGACTGATGCATGGACAGAAAGACACACATACAGACACACCAATAAACAGACACACAGACAGACAGACACACAGACAGACAAACACACAGACAAACACACAGACAAACGCACGGACCGAAAGTCACACTGACACATACACCAACAAACAGACACACACACAGACAGACACACAGAGTGACAGACACAGAGAGAGACACACTCGCACACATACAAACAGACAGACAGACACACAGACTCAATGTCATACAGACACCCAGACAGAAAGTAACACAGACAGACAAACACACGGACACAAGGACACAAACAAAAAGACACAAAGACAGAAAGACACCCAGACAGAAAAAACATTGTCATATACACACCGTCAGACAGACACACACACAGACACAAAATCAGACAGACGCACAGACAGAAAGATAAAAAGACAGTAAGAAACACAGACAGACACAGTGACAGTCAGACACACAGGCAGACAAAAAGGCACACAGAAACAGACAGAGAGATAGAGACACAGACAGACAGACAGACAGAAAGACACACTGACAGAAAGACACAGAGACTGACAGGCACACACACAGACAGACACACATACAAAGACACCCAGAAAAGCAGACAGACAGACACACAGACAGACAGACTCACACACACAGACACACGGACACACAGACAGAAAGACAAAGAGAGAAAGACACCAAGACAGAAAGACACCCAGACAGAAAACACATTGTCATATAGACACCGTCAGACAGACACACAGACAGACACACAAACAGGCAGACGCACAGATAGACGCACAGACTGAAAGATAAAAAGACAGTAAGACACACAGATAGACATAGAAACAGACAGACGAAGAGGCAGACATACAGACACACAGAAACAGACAGACACACAGAAACAGACAGAGACACAGACAGATAGAGACACAGACAAACCGACAGACAGAAGGACTGACTCACTGAAATACACAGAGACTGACACACACACAGACAGACAGACACACAGACAGAAAGACACAATCAGAAAGACACAAAGACAGAAAGACACCCAAACATAAAACACATTGTCATATAGACACACGGTCAGACAGACACACAAACAGATGCACAGACAGATAGAGACACAGAGAGACAGACAGACAGAAATACACACTGACAGAAAGACACAGGGACTGACAGACACACACAGACAGACACACACACTGAGAGACAAACAGGAAGACACACATACACAGACACCCAGACCAAAAGACAAACAGACAGACATACGCACAGACAGACTCACAGACAGAAAGACACACACACAGACACACAGAAACACCGACAGAAAGACACAAACAAAAAGACACAAAGACAGAAAGACACCCAGAGAGAAACCATATTGTCATATAGACACATGGTCAGCCAGACACACAGACAGACAAACAAACAGACAGACGCACAGAAAGACGGACGGACAGAAAGACACAACGACACACAGACACACAGACAGAGACAGGCACAGACAGACACACAGACAGAAAGACACACAGATCGACAGACACACACAGAGACGGACGCATGGACAGAAAGTCACACATACAGACACACAGACAGACACACAGAGAGAAAGATACACGGACAGAAAGACACACTGACACAAACCCCAACAGACAGACACACAGACAGACAGACACACAGAGTGACAGAAACACAGAGAAACACACTCGCAGAGATAGGAACAGACAGAAAGACAGACAGACAGAAAAACAGACAGACTCAGTGTCATAGAGACACACAGACAGAAAGAAACACAGATAGACCAACACACAGACAGACAGACACAGAGAGACAAAAAGACACACAGACAGAAAGACACAAACAGAAAGAACAAAGACAGAAAGACACCCAGAGAGAAACCACATTGTCATATAGACACATGGTCAGTCAGACACACAGACAGACAAACAAACAGACAGACGCACAGATAGACGGACGGACAGAAAGACACAACGACACACAGACACACAGACAGAGACAGGCACAGACAGACACACAGACAGAAAGACACACAGATCGACAGACACACACAGAGACGGACGCATGGACAGAAAGTCACACATAGAGACACACAGACAGACACACAGAGAGACAGATACACGGACAGAAAGACACACTGACACACACCCCAACAGACAGACACACAGACAGACAGACACACAGAGTGACAGAAACACAGAGAAACACACTCGCAGAGATAGGAACAGACAGAAAGACAGACAGACAGATATACAGACAGACTCAAAGTCATACAGACACACAGACAGAAAGAGACACAGATAGACAAACACACAGACACACAGACAGAAACACAGAGAGACAAAAAAACACAGACAGAAAGTCACAAAGTCAGAAAACACATTGTCATAGACACACACGGTCAGACAGACACACATACAGACAGACGCACAGACAGACAGACGCACAGACAGACACACACAGAATGACAGACACACAGAGAGACACACGTGCACACATAGAAACAGACAGAAAGACAAACAGACTCAATGTCATACAGACATACAGACAGAAAGTAACACAGTCAGACAGGCACACACACAGAAACACACACAGAATGACAGACACACAGAGAGACACACGTGCACACATAGAAACAGA
>NW_007739214.1:23313-26254 GCF_000696425.1 Galeopterus variegatus | reverse complement strand
GAAAGACACAGACAGAAAGACACCCAGACAGAAAACACATTGTCATATACACAACGTCAGAGAGACACACAGACAGACACACAAACAGACAGACTCACAGACAGACGCACAGACAGAAAGACACACAGACAGACAGCCACAGACTCAGACAGAAAGACAAACAGACTCAATGTCATACAGACATACAGACAGAAAGTAACACAGTCAGACAGGCACACACACAGACACACACACAGAGTGACAGACACACCGAGAGACACACGTGCACACATAGAAACAGACAGAAAGACAAGACAGACAGACACTCAGACAGACTCAATGTCATACAGACACACAGACAGAAAGTAACACAGACAGACAAACAAACAGACACACGGACAGAAAGACACAAATAGAAAGACACCAAGACAGAAAGACACAAAGACAGAAAACAAATTGACATTTAGACACACAGTCAGACAGACACACAGTCAGAAACACAAACAGACAGACGCACGGACAGACACAGAGACAGAAAGATAAAAAGACAGTAAGACACACAGACAGACACAGAGACAGACAGACGCACAGAAATACGGATGGAAAGAAAGACACACTGACACACAGACACACTGACCGACAAACAGACAGAAAGACACAGAGATAGACAGACACACACCGAGACATACATGTGGACAAAAAGGCACACATACAGACACACCGACAAAAGGACACAGGACAGACAGACACAGCCACAGACAGTCACACAGACAGACATACAGAGATAGATACACAGAAAGAAAGACACACTGACACACACGACAACAGACAGACACACAGACAGACAGAAACACAGAGTGACAAGGCACAGACAGACACACAGACAGACAGAAACACAGAGTGACAAGGCACAGACAGACACACAGACAGACAGAAACACAGAGTGACAAGGCACAGACAGACACACAGACAGACAGAAACACAGAGTGACAAGGCACAGACAGACACACAGACAGACAGAAACACAGAGTGACAAGGCACAGACAGACACACAGACAGACAGAAACACAGAGTGACAAGGCACAGACAGACACACAGACAGACAGAAACACAGAGTGACAAGGCACAGACAGACACACAGACAGACAGAAACACAGAGTGACAAGGCACAGACAGACACACAGACAGACAGAAACACAGAGTGACAAGGCACAGACAGACACACAGACAGACAGAAACACAGAGTGACAAGGCACAGACAGACACACAGACAGACAGAAACACAGAGTGACAAGGCACAGACAGACACACAGACAGAAAGTAACACAGAAAGACAAACACACAGACACACAGACATACAGACAGAAGGCAAAAACAGAAAGACACAAAGACAGAAAGACACAAAGACAGAAACCACATTGTTATTTAGACACACAGTCAGAGGCACAATCAGACACACACACAGACAGACACACAGGCAGACAAAAATGCACACAGAAACAGACAGAGAGATAGAGACAGACACAGACAGACAGACAGACAGAAAGACACACTGAGAGAGAGACACACACACCGAGAGACACACAGGAAGGCACACATACACAGACACCCAGATAAGGAGACAAATATACAGACAGACACACAGACACACAGACAGACAGACAGAAAGACAGAAAGATACAAAGAGAGTAAGACACACAGACAGACACAGTGACAGACAGACACACAGGCAGACACACAGGCAGACAAAAAGGCACACAGAAACAGACAGAGAGATAGAGACACAGACAGACAGTGAGACAGAAAGACACACTGACAGAAAGACACAGAGACTGACAGACACTCACACAAACAGACACACAACAAGACACACATACAAAGACAACCAGAAAAACAGACAGACAGACACACAGACAGACAGACTCACAGACAGAAAGACACACACCCAGACACACGTACACACAGAAAGAAAGACACCCAGACAGAAAACACATTGTCATATACACAACGTCAGACAGACACACAGACAGACACACAAACAGACAGACGCACTGACAGAAAGACACACAGACAGACAGCCACAGACTCACACAGACAGAAAGACAAACAGACTCAATGTCATACAAACATACAGAAAGAAAGTAACACAGTCAGACAGGCACACACACAGACACACACACAAAATGACAGACACACATGCACACATAGAAATAGACAGAAAGACAAACAGACAGACAGACACTCAGACTCGATGTCATACAGACACACAGACAGAAAGTAACACAGACAGACAAACACACAGACACACAGACAGAAAGTAACACAGACAGACAAACACACAGACACACAGACAAAAAACACAAATAGAAAGACACCAAGACAGAAAGACAGAAAGACAGAAAACAAATTGTCATTTAGACACACGGCCAGTGACAGACACACACAGAAACACACTCGCAGACATACACACCCAAAGTCACACAGACAGACAGACACAGAGACAGACACAGAGACAGTCAGACACACAGGCAGACAGAAAAGCACACAGAAACAGACAGACAGATAGAGACACAGACAGACAGACAGACAGACAGAAAGACACACTGACAGAAAGACACAGAGACTGACAGACACAAACCCAGACAGACACACAAGATGACACACATACACAGACACCCAGACAAACAGACAGACTGACTCACAGACAGAAAGACACACACAGAGACACACGGACACACAGACAGAAAGACACCAACAGAAAGAAACAAAGACAGAAAGACACCCAGACTGAAAACACATTGTCTTATACACACCGTCAGACAGACACACAAACAGACAAAGGCACAGACAGATGCACGGACAGAAAGACACACAGACAGACACAGAGACAGAAAGATAAAAAGACAGTAAGACACACAGACAGACACAGAGACAGACAGACGCACAGAAATACGGATGGAAA
>NW_007739214.1:20678-22643 GCF_000696425.1 Galeopterus variegatus | reverse complement strand
CAGACAGACACACAGACAGACAGATGCACAGACAGACAGACAGACAGACAGAAAAACACACTGACAGAAAGACACAGAGACTGACAGACGCAAACAGACTGATACACACACAGACAGAAATACACAAACAGAAAGACACAAAAACAGAAAGACACCGTAACAACTTCGTACAGCATACATTATACGAAGTTATACGACCCGACAACAGACAGACACACAGACAGAAAGTAACAAAGACAAACACACAGACACACAGACAGAAAGACACACAGACAGACACAGAGACAGTCAGACACACAGGCAGACACACAGGCAGGCAGAACGCACACAGAAACAGACAGAGAGATAGAGACACAGACAGACAGAAAGACACACTGATAGAAAGACACAGAGACTGACAGACACACACACAGACAGACACACAAGAAGACACACATACAGACACCCAGACAAACAGACATACTGAGTCATAGTCAGAAAGACACAAACAGAGACACACGGACACACAGACAGAAAAACACCAACAGAAAGAAACAAAGACAGAGAGACACCCAGACTGAAAACACATTGTCTTATACACACCGTCAGACAGACAGACAAACAGACAAATGCACAGAGAGATGCACGGACAGAAAGACACACAGACAGACACAGAGACAGAAAGATAAAAAAACAGTAAGACACACAGACAGACACAGAGAGAGACAGACGCACAGAAATACGGATGGAAAGAAAGACACACCAACACACAGACACACTGACAGACAAACAGACAGAAAGACACACAGATAGACAGACACACACCGAGACATACATGTGGATAAAAAGGCACACATTCAGACACCCAGAAAAGGACACAGGACAGACAGACACAGCCACAGACAGTCACACAGACAGACACACACAGAGACAGATACACGGACAGAAAGACATACTGACACACACGACAACAGACAGACACACAGACAGAAAGTAACAAAGACAAACACACAGACACACAGAGAGACAGACACAAAGACAGAAAGATACAAAGACAGTAAGACACACAGAGAGACACAGTGACAGTCAGACACACAGGCAGATACACAGGCAGACAAAAAGGCACACAGAAACAGACAGAGAGATAGAGACACAGACAGACAGACAGATAGAAAGACACACATACAAAGACGCCAAGAAAAACAGTCAGACAGACTCACAGACAGAAAGACACACACCCAGACACACGGACACACAGACAGAAAGACACCAACAGAAAGAAACAAAGACAGAAAGACACCCAGACTGAAAACACATTGTCTTATACACACCGTTAGACAGACACACAAACAGACAAAGGCACAGACAGATGCACGGACAGAAAGACACACAGACAGACACAGAGACAGAAAGATAAAAANTCACAGACAGAAAGACACACACAGAGACACACGGACACACAGACAGAAAGACACCAACAGAGAGAAACAAAGACTGAAAGACACCCAGACTGAAAACACATTGTCTTATACACACCATCAGACAGACACACAAACAGACAAATTCACAGACAGATGCACGGACAGAAAGACACACAGACAGACACAGAGACAGAAAGATAAAAAGACAGTAAGACACACAGACAGACACACAGACAGACAGATGCACAGAAATACGAATGGAAAGAATGACACACCGACACACAGACACACTGATAGACAAACAGACTGAAAGACACACAGATAGACAGACACACACCGAGACATACATGTGGACAAAAAAGCACACATACAGACACACCGACAAAAGGACACAGGACAGACAGACACAGCCACAGACAGTCACACGGACAGACACACACAGAGACAGATACACGGACAGAAAGACACACTGACACACACGACAACAGACAGACACACAGACTAACAGACACACAGAGTGACAGAAACACAGAGAGACACACTTGCAGACATATGAACAGACAGA
>NW_007739214.1:18044-19055 GCF_000696425.1 Galeopterus variegatus | reverse complement strand
GACACAAAGACAGAAAACACATTGTCATTTAGACACACGGTCAGACAGACACACAGTCAGATACACAAACAGAGAGAAGCTCGGACAGACACACGGACAGATAGATCCACAGACAGACACACTGACAAACAGACACACAGACAGAAATACACAGCCACAGACAAACACACAGACAGAAAGAAACACAGACATACAGACACACGCAGAGACTGTCGCATGGACAGGAAGACACACATACAGAAACACCCATAAACAGACAAACAGAGAGAAAGTCACAGCCACAGACAGACCCAGAGACAGAAAGACACACAGACAGACACACAGACTGACAAACACACAGACAGATGCACGGACAGAAAGACACACTGACACACACACCAAAAAACACACACACACAGACACACAGAGTGACAGACACACAGAGAGACACACTCGCAAACATACAAACAGACAGACAGACACACAGACTCAATGTCATACAGACACCCAGACAGAAAAAACATTGTCATATACACACCGTCAGACAGACACACAGACTCAATGTCATACAGACACCCAGACAGAAAAAACATTGTCATATACACACCGTCAGACAGACACACAGACAGACACATAAACAGACAGAAGCACAGAGAGACACACGGACAGAAAGACACACAGACACACAGATTGACAGACACACAGAGAAACACACTCGCAGACATACACACCCAAAGACACACAGACCCACAGACACACAGACAGAAAGATACAAAGAGTGTAAGACACACAGACAGACACAGAGACAGTCAGACACACAGGCAGACACACAGGCAGATAGAACGCACACAGAAACAGACTGACAGATAGAGACACAGACAGAGAGACAGACAGAAAGACACACTGAGAGAAAGACACAGAGACTAACAGACACACACCCAGACAGACACACGAAGACACACATACACAGACACCCAGACAAACAGACAGACTGACTCACAGACAGAAAGACACACACACAGACACACGGAC
>NW_007739214.1:16714-17044 GCF_000696425.1 Galeopterus variegatus | reverse complement strand
GACAAAAATACAAACAGACAGACAGACACACAAAGAGACATACACAGATAGAAAGACACATAGACAGACACACAGACAGAAAGTTGCACAGACAGATAGATACAGACAGACAGAAAGACACACCGACTGAAAGACACAGAGACTGACAGACACACACACAGACAGACACACACACCGAGAGACACACAGGAAGACACTCATACACAGACACCCAGACAAAAAGACAAACAGACAGACAGACTCAAAGAGAGAAAGACACACACAGACACACAGACACACAGACAGAAAGACACACAGTTCGACAGACACACACAGAGACGGACGCATGGA
>NW_007739214.1:15855-16355 GCF_000696425.1 Galeopterus variegatus | reverse complement strand
ACAGACACACAGACAGAAAGTAACAAAGACAAACACACAGACACACAGACAGACAGACACAAAGACAGAAAGATACAAAGACAGTAAGACACACAGTCAGACACAGTGACAGTCAGACACACAGGCAGACACACAGGAAGACAAAAACGCACACAGAAACAGACAGAGAGATAGAGACACAGACAGACAGAGAGACAGAAAGACACACTNGTGAAGGAGGTTTTTAAATGTCTCAAAGCCTCGGTGATAGATTTTTGAGAAAATTAAATACAGTATATCAGTAAAGGGTTTGAACATGTGTTAGGCATACAGAAAAAGTTATTTTGGCAACCACCCCTCCCCTAACACACCACTGTCAAAATCTTTCTTTTCCATTCTATTGCCCCGTTACAGCTCTCCTGGACAACTGCCCTCCAACTGGTTTTTCAGCCTCATGTCTGCAACTCCTCCAAACCATCCAAAACCTGCTATTAGAAATAGCATTCAAAAATCAGAAATTT
>NW_007739214.1:4335-14599 GCF_000696425.1 Galeopterus variegatus | reverse complement strand
AAAAAAAAAAAAAAAAAAAAATGCCTCTGTGAACAGAGGCACTTTTTAGTGGGAAAATATACATATATTATAAGGCAAAAATGGGGTAAGACATTCCCAGAGTACTTCAAATTTCAGCAAAGAAAACTAAACTGCACTGGAAATGAAGTCTTGTGTGTATTAAAAACAAGAACAAAAAAAGATTTCAAAAACTTCAGCAAACCACAGAGATGTACACATGTGGTGGATTAAAGATGGCCACAAGTTCTTTGATCCTTCTCCCATGGACAGGTAAGTCTATTTTCGTCCCCCCTGAATATGAGCTGCCTGTAATGGCTTGGACCAAGAAAGTATGGAGTGATATTAAGCCATTTCCAAACCTAGTGTTTAATATGATTGACAGCTTTGGCTTTGCTCTCTTGGAACCCTAAGCTTCCCTGTAAGAAATATGATTAACATAATGGAGAACTCATGTAGAGAGGCATTAAGGCTACATGGCAAGGCAGAGGCACCCAGGGGGAGCTCAGCCTTCCAGGCGTCCTTGCCAAGGTGCCAGGCAGATGAGTGAAGCCATATGGGAACCTCCAGCCCACACCAGCCACTGACTGAATACCATTGAGTGACTACAGTCAATGCTACACAGAACAGAAGAATCGCCTAGCTAAGCCCTGCTTGAACAAAATCATAGATATAATTAAATGATGATTGTTTTAAGCCACCAAGCTTTGGTGTGGTTTGCTAGGCAGCAATAGGTAACTAGAACACCATCTTAATCACTTTTGGCTCCATGACCTACCTTACCTAATAGAATACTTTTCCTCTAAAGGGAACACTTCTCTTATTTGTCTACAGATAGAACAGTGGGGGGTAAATCGAACTTATCCTAAAGGAATGTGTGTTATACAAGACACACCTGTATTACACCACCAGCTGTCCTAGAGCCTGGCAGGTCTCTCATCTGCTCATCCCGACTACAGTAACTTGAGAGCAGCACCCATGTTTTAGATGACAGCTTCACCCCAGGATGTGGCACACAGTGAGGGCTCAATACAATGTGCTTGAGTATCTGATTTATTGTCTGCCAGCTTAGTTAAGAGCATCGTACTAGAGGATCTGAAAGTTTAGAACCTAATCTCTGTTTTTCACTTAAAGAAGGAAATGGGCAGACTTTTCACTAATACTGGGACAGATGTAGTTAATAGATAGCTTCAGATAGATAGCTAATAGATAGACAGGAAGCCAGGAGGCCCTCCACTCCAGTCCTTTACTACCCACACCTCTTGTGCACGTGAAGAAGAAATGTTTTTGCCTTCTTTTGCCTAGCTATCAAAAGGGGAGAAGTATATGTGACACCTCTTAGGTCAGTGTAAGAAGTGAAATGAGGTTATAGATTGAAAACACCTTCAGTTTCTTCGCCAAAAAAATGCTAGGTAAACTCAAGGTACTATCATTATTTTGAAGATATGTGATTCTAGTATATAAAATAGCCTGAACTAGTAAATGCAATTCCATGTGCTAGGTCAGCTCAGCATTTGTTTAACATTTACCAGATTTTCCTCTTTTTGTCTTAAGGTATAATAGAATAACACTAAAATGTATGGAGATTTCAACTAACTTTTGAAGAATACATTAACACATGTTGGAACCAGAAAAAAAAATCATCTGTGCCCTAAGTCTGGGTCTTCTACAGGATATCAGCCTGTGGTGGGAAATGTGAAACTTAAATGTGTAATGATTTGTGTTTTGTTATAATGCTACGTACTCAGCAAAAAGCCTGGGCTATTAGAAAACGAACACTAGCCTGTCCTTATAAATTCTCCATAAGTGAGAAGTCATCAACTGAGGTGCTATGCTGATGGCACTGTCATTTATCCTCATACAACAACCTTTCTAACCCATCTTAAGGATGGCAAAATGGAGGCACAGAGAGATTTCCATAACTCTCCTGTACTTATTTGCTGGTGCTGCCATAACTAAATAACAGAGATAGGGTGGCTTAAACAGCAGAATTTTGTTTTCTCACAGTTCTGGAGGCTGGAATTCCAAGATCAAGGTGCCAGTGGAGTTGGTTTCTCCCGAGGCCTCTGCCCTTGGCTTGCAGATGGCTGCTTTCCCTCTGTGTCCTCACGTAGCCTTTTCTCTGTGCGTGCTCATCCCTGGTGTTTCTTCCTTTTCTTATAAGGACACCAGTTATACCGGATTAGGGCCCCACTCTGAGGACCTCATTTAACCTTAATTACCTCCTTCAAGGCCCTTTCACCAAATACAGTTACATTGAGGTTTAGGGCTTCAGCCTATGAATTTTGTGGGGACACAATTCAGTCCCTAACTACTCCTAAAATCACCAAGCTAGTCAGCACTGAAGCTGGGGCATGCAGCCTGGCTCCCTGCCGATTCCTATGGTTCACCCAATTGCTGTCTGTGGTGCTTCACTCTGTGTCCATAGAAAATGGCCTTGTGTAACTACCCATTACACAAAGAATAAAGGCCAGAGTATAGAAGGAGAGAAGAGAAGCTGAAGCTGCAGAAAGCCGAGTGTAATGTCCAAAAAAACCGACTCTTAGCAAGGCAGGAAATGTAGCTCACACCCAATCCTTTTCTTCCACGGCCAAGAGCTCCTTCCCTGCCAAACTTCCCCATCCTCCTCTCAAGAAGGACCAGCGCCTGCTCTCCTACTTGAAATCATTGTGCAGGACAACAACTCAATCACGTGCTCCTTGCAAAGTTACAAGATAACATACAATTTAATTTTTTTCATCACATTTTTGTAAACAAAAAATTTCAAAGACCTTCTTGGAGTGCTATATAGCTCATAAATGCAATTAATAAAGATTTTCCGATTAGCTAAAACATGTTAAATCCAAAAAATCAAGACATAGTTTTCTCTCTCTTTCAGATAATACAGGGAAGCCTCTTATAAAGCACAAGCTTTCAACTATATCGGATTTTCCTTTTTAAAAGAACAATAATTTAAAGTGGCTGCTAGCAGAGAGTTGTTAGGTGCATTTAAATGGATATTGTGTTCTGAAAATCCTAATTGAGACTCTTTTGTTGTGTTTATGTATGTGTTTGTTTTGGTTCTGAGGGAGTGCTGAGGTTCTTTGTGCATTAGGAAGCCTTTCATCTAAAACTCCACTTTTATACAAAATTAAATCAGCATATTGGAGATACAAACTTCATAGAAAGTTGCATCCAACCCAGCAACAACCAAGCCACTGCTGGAAGCCGCCTGGTCTCCCCTGCTGGAATAAGTGGGGTGTCACAGGCCTTGACCGCACCCCCCCTTCCTCCTCTTCCCACCCTATTTCCCTCCCCCTTCTCCTCTCCCCCTCCCCCCAACTGCTCCACAACATCTTAGAATGTAATATATATATATATATATATATATATATATACATATTAATAAATAAATAAATTTTTAAAAAATTGCATTTCTTTACTAATAAAAGTTTAAAAGTAAAAAAAAAAAATTTAAATCAACATAGTGGAGATACAACTTTACAGGAAGCATTAGGACCTGTTCAAGTGTTGTTTTAAAAAAACACGAAAAATCAAAAGTTTTTCTATATGAATCATTCTACAACAAATATGAGACCCAGCAGGACTGATGTGCCTGGGAAAGGGATGAAATCTATGTTGCCCATTACCTGTCCCTCACTATGTCACCTTCCTGGGCTCCACAAGATGGTCAAGCCTTCCCAGTTAACCCTAAGACATAGCTAATTAGGTAAAAATTCTGCATCTCCTTCAGCTGTGTTGGCTACTACCACATTAACATCCAAACTGCATTCTCAGCTTCCCCAGAACAGAGACCAAGTTTTGGTTTACAAGTCAGCCCATCCTCTTGGTTAGGAAATGGCTCAAACAACGTCTCTCCACTACTCTCCCAGTGAAGAGACAGTAACTCCCCTATGCTTGAGGAAATTGTGTGTCCTAGTGAGGAAAGGCATTGTGTAAAATAAAGTCCTTTCCTGTTAGTGCACATTCTTGGATGAAGCATTTTATTTATAACTTGAGAAGAAGCACTTAAACCTGGTGATCAAAACCATCGTGCTACTAGATTTAACCAGTGGTGAATCCAGAGGTTTCATGAGAAACTAGACTGTCATGGTGTGAGCCTGACAAATTCTCATCAAGTCTACCTCTTCTGTACTTTTTCAGAGCTAAACTAAATGCAGTTAAGTGTCAAGAACCCCTACAGAAACTCTTAGTACCTGTGGAATGAATAATGGGAATTAAATATGAAAAGACGACGGGTGAGCCCTCACTCTGACAAAACAGAATTATTCTGGACAGGACATTTTCATATTAGATCACATTCATTTTTCTTGTTTATAAAGCCTGGTATTGATAAAGTATAACAAACAACTGCTTGTTTAAATAGTTTCATTGACAAATTAATAAATGAGCATGTAACTCTGGGAAGTTGCTCGTGGGAACACGAAGGGAAAAAATGAAACCCTCTTCCCCAGTCTGGTCAATACATCGTGGACACATCAGTCAAATGATGGAGACACCCACCCACTGGAGCTGAAACCCTGGGATCCTAGCGTGCTGTTGCCCAGTGAAATAACCAGGACATATTTCTATCCTTGAAAAAATTATAACTGAATATGAGGTGGCTATAATTTTCAAAAAGTTCAAAGAAATTCAAAAAAGAATCGAAGTGAGCTAGCATGGTTTTCCCATCTCGATCATCCTGATCCCACTTTAAAAACTCCTTCTAATAATCCCATCCTTCTGCATTACACTATATGACTAGGAACAGTCATCCTAAAATGAAGGAGTCACTTGTCATCTCCATTTCAAGATATTTCTTGGTAAACACTGACTTTTCTTTTAAAAAAAGTAGTCGGAGGAGGAGGAGGACCCCTCCTGAGACATGTCAAAAGATTGGGGAGAAGAGGCTCAAATGAATTTTCCGTTTCCTTTTGTTTCCCAAAATCTTTCTCTTTGATTAGATATTCTCTGCTTGGAGGCAAGATAGATTGGCTAATCCTTCTATCCCAGAAGATCCTGGCTGTCACAGAAATACTCTTTTCCTTCTAATTGCTCCCAACTACCATACAGCCTTGTTGTGGTCAGTGGATTTAAACCTTTCCTGAGTAAATGTTCTTATATGGTACATATGGTAAATGGTTATTTGCCACTAGTCTTAGAAGTTCCAATCCAGCAAAAGTGTGTGGGTGTGTGTGTGCACGCGCGCACGCGCGTGTGCATGCTGTGACCTTAACTCTGGTTTCTTTGAGCAGCCCCCCCACCCCAGCTCCCCAAAATCAGTATTTCCAAATACCTCTAAAGTACTAGGATTTAAAATTTTATATTAGTTCAGCGTGGCTGGAGAATGATGGGCACCAACACTCAATTTCATCACTTTTAATGGCCTTAATGTTTACCTTTTTCTTAATCATTGGTAGGGTAATTGCCTGGACTATTTGTAAAGCACTGACAACCAATCGCAGCTTGAGAGCAATTCACTCTTCTTTTTCAGTCCAATATAAAGAAGGTTTAGCAAAACCCTGAGATTAATTTCTTGAATAAAACCTATTAATCAAAAAGTTAGATTTAAGAAAAATGATGTCTATAAAAACAAGAAAATAAAAAAACAGAAAACTGATGAACATTACTGAATGGAAGACCAATCTCCATTATGTATGTAAACTACGTGATGAGAATATATTGGTGCACAGTTAGCACAGAGATAAAATTTGAGTCTAGCTTTCAGTCAGCTACTTGGGGCTTAAAACTGAAGGACCATCACCACTGAGTCCCTGGAATGTACAAATCTTCCTCATTTTCATTACTAAAATTATGTGTCTAGGACTGATGGGTTACCATTCTCTACAACCGTCCTGCCTAATATCTTCTCTTGTTTGGGGTCTCACAGACTGTACAGATCAAAAAATGCTTCTTTAGGTAGAGGAAAGCCCTCGACCAGAACAATGAGAAAAAAAAACCACAAAAAACTATAGTGGGGTGAGCAAAAATTTATTCTGAGAAACAAGAAGGCACTAAGAAAAAAACAGAAATGGAAGAAACAAACAAAAAAAAGACTAAATCTAGAAGGAACTACCATGCAAGTCAACAACCTCTAGCTTGCAAAGACTTAAAAGGCAAGAAACACAACCACAATCTCTGTATCACCAGTTACATATTAACAAAAGACATGCTGGTTTTACCCTGTGCAAACCCTAGAGAACCACTTTACACACCCTTCCCCACCACCATCCCTCCCAACCCAACATGCATGTGTGCATGCATGTGCACACACACACACACACACACACGCCATTCCAGAGTGTGCCATGGTTTCATTCTTTTGTGTCTGTACTCATGTCCCCTTACCCTGGAATTCCCTCTCCTTGTCATCTATCTTCAAATTATCCATCCACCCTTTAATAACCAGCTCTGTCATGGGCTCCTCTTGGGAGTTAGTTGTCCCTGCTATGTACTCCTCAGTGCATATGTCTATCACAGCATTTAACAAGCTGTATTGTAGTTATTAAATGCTTCCCTGAGTCTCCAACAAAACTGTGAGCTCCTTGAAGGCAAGGCTGGTCTGGAACAACCCTTGAAACCACACCACATGGTTAAAAAAATACACAGAGTATGGAATCAGGCATTCTTGTACTATTTGAATCTTGTTTTTGTCAAAGTTCTTATCTGCAAAAATGATAATGGCATATCTACTTTCCAAAACTTTTATGAGGATACATAATTTAATAACCTAGCACATATTAGGTGCTCAACATATGTCAGACTCCACTTCCTTCTGATTACTAGGACCAAGCAAAATACCCATCATTTAGCATGTTCAATACATGTGTGTGGGATTAAATCGAATCCCAAATACTCTGATCAATTATTTGCCAATGGGATGTAAGGGTAATTTCACCTACTCTTGTTAACTTAGACTTGAATATTGAAGAATATGCCAAAGAAGATAACCCAAGTGAAATGTCAGAAGCTGGGGCCACACTGCCTCCCTTGGGGGCCTCCACTGCCTCATCCGTTATGCCTGGCTCTCCAATGAACAGACTGTCCTGCCCAGAATACTTGTTTTTAAACTTTATGGTCCCTCTTCTTCCTCAAATATAACATGGAAATGGAAATATACACCCTTTTCTTCTATTTACCAAGATAGCATGGTTAAATGAGAACTATAAAGCCATTTTCAACTTGTTGAGACAAAGCAACACACACACACACACACACACACACACACACACACACGATCTACTCATTGCCTCTCGGCATTTGAGAGTTTCAGTTCAAGGCATTCATCAGTATTTTGGGAAGAGAAGAGAAGAAAAAAGGGGGAAAGGGAGGTTTGGTAACTGTGTTTGACAAAGATGAGCCCCTCCACTTTTGACTGTATAGTCCTACATTCAAATAGATTTAGTCCAGTATGCGTAACAGAGTATAACTCTACACAATATTTAAAGTGATCTATTAGAGTTCTACAATAATCATTTCTTCCCACTTCTAACTAGCAAAAATTCAGTGGCGTTCTCTGGAAAAAGAAGGACTCAAACCGATCTTCCTGTGTGCAGAACTGGTTCCCCAGCCCCAAGCAAAGCTTCGAGACCACACAGTGTCCCCTTGCCTTCACTGAAGCCACTACAGTATCACATTAGCTCAAGGAGGAAGCAGAAAGGCATTGTGTTAATTTTGTGTACACAGACAGCCATGTAACATCCAGAAACCATTTTTTTCCCTTTTAAGAGTCTACTTTCATTTTACTTATAAAAAGTAAAAACTCCGACTTCTTCAGAATCACCTAGAGCTTTTAACAGAAATCTTTTCTTCCACTAAGCTAGCTTTTCTCCAGCTGATCCTATAAACACTGCTGACAATTTTTTCCCCAATGCCTCTAACATATTTTCACTTAGCACCAGTTTGATGTATAAGATCTGACAGCCCGGCAGTTATAGGCCACCTGCATCACTGTCGCCATGACAACAGCGAAAGACAATCCATGATCCCATGCCCTGGTCACACGTTTCAATACAGCTTATCTGTCCAAAGCCACTGAGTCTAATGGAAGAGAGTAATTACCATCTTCCACTCATTGTCAAAATTCCCACCATATAATGCTCTTCAAAATTATTTTACTCCTCTCACATGGCTGCTTTGCAAAAACTAAAAGAAACCTTAAGTGGAAAGGGTGGGGGGGAGGAGCTGCGACTGGTATAAATGTGGCTGACTGTGCGTGAACTGTCCCTTTGCAGCCGAGGAATGTGCCAGCCAACAAAAGGGACATGCACACAAACAACTCTAGTTCACTGATTATCTACTTAAGATTTTTTTTTTTTTAATTTGGGTAGGAAAACTAGACGGTAAAATTTCCCAATTTGGGCCTATTCTAAAGGCATTTCTTTACTACAGTACAACCCTTATACAGGGAAGATGATCTCCCTATGGCAGTATACAGCAGGCATGGTGACACTGAACAGTGTGACAGCTCAAACGAGTGGAAAGGAGGAAAAAGCAGAGGCCTTCCCTATGAACACTTTTCCTGCAGTCACTTCTTCCAGTGCATTTCATACCTTTCCTTCACACTCCAATAACAAAAATGCATACTTGACAGTCTGACTTTTGCATTCAATGCTGCATATTCTTGGTGGTGGGAACAACCCTGTCTTTGAAAAAAGCCTCATTTAGAAAGTATTAAAAAGTGAAGTTTGATCAGCAAACACTTTTGTGGAAAAACCTGTGGAGAAAAGTACTTCTAGGAAAGAATTAAATTTAAAGGCAACATTAAAAGTCACATGGATTTGAAAAGCAAATTACATAGAGCAAAACGTGGGCAAAAGGGCACAGAGAAAGATAAGCCTTTGGGTGCTGGGCGCAGGTGGTTCAAATCCTGGTAAGACTGCTCCACCCTTTTTTAACCTCAGTCATTTTTACAGAAATAAAACCATGCCCATTATCCAGCATGAACTACCAAGAAAGTTATATGAAGTGGTACCTAACTTTGTGGTTAACAGAAAATACTCCTACTTAAAAATATATATAAGCAATTTCATATGATGGAATAAATACCAATCCACAAAAGGACAAGAGTAATATAATTGAAGTAAAAATAATAATTCTTAGATTAGTATTTGTGTGCCTGTCAGAATGAGCCTGAAATGTTTTATTTATGGCTAAATCCGAAAAACTACAGCCATAAAACATTTAACCAGTTGTCAAAACACTATAGTTACGAACTGACATTACCTATGCAATGTATTAAACATGGCATAGCATCATAAACAACATGATATTATATTGTACATTATACAACAAACACGGAAAGCGTGATCAGTCAAAGGCCTCTGTGACAGTGTCGCTTTAATTACTTAGTGGGTGGTGGACAGGCCTTTTCATCTTGATCACCTGTGGTCACCTCACTGTTCATTACGTCCTTAGAGGAGGCCAGAAAAAGATGGTATGAGGTGAAACTGAGGCTGACCCTCCTGGTGAAAATACTCAACAGTTTGCATAATTTTCTACAGGACATCACAGACAGATAGATGCTTGCAAACACATGGATGTTCAGTAATCTCCAGCCAAAGGGCCAATCCATGACTAGAATATTCCAATCAATTCTGTCAGTTTATAACACCTGGATGAAACACTTTCATATGATCATGCATGGAGTTCATTTTGCCATCCTAGCTTTGTCCCCTCCCCCTTATAGTGGAATTTTATAAACATCATTTAGAAAATGAGGACTAGATAAATACAAATGTCATGACAGAATAGAGATGGAAAACTCAAGTTGCCATTGGCAAAAACATTTCCTATCTGTTAACCCCCACTGTGGGAGGATACACAAATAGTAAGTCTTCTGTAATGTTTTCTGTAATCTTTATTTTAAAAGGATCTTCTCTACCATACCACCTCATTTGAAAAGCGAACTTTGAAAACCGGCTCAGAAACCTCCTAAGAAAGCCAGAAGCTCCCACAATCAATAGAAAGAGTGGCAGTATTTGTTCTCTGCCAACTTGCCCATTTCTGTAGCCTCATCTTGCCTCAGTAGTTCTTTGTCTTCTTGATCTTGACATGTTTGAAGATTACAGGCCCATTCCTTTATAGAATGACCCTCAGTTTGTGTTTGTTTGATGTTTTGCAATGATCGGCTTCAGGTAACTCTCCTTTAGAATAACACAGAAATAATGCTATGTCCTTCTCAGTACATCATATCAAGAGGCACATGGTGGCGGTTTGTCTCTATATTGGTGATATCATCTTGCATCATTTTTTTTTTTTTTCTTCTGACTGGTAAGAGGATCGCTAT
>NW_007739214.1:1420-3858 GCF_000696425.1 Galeopterus variegatus | reverse complement strand
GGCACATGGTGGCGGTTTGTCTCTATATTGGTGATATCATCTTGCATCATTTTTTTTTTTTTCTTCTGACTGGTAAGAGGATCGCTATCCTCGGCATGGTGTGGTCCGCACCACACTCAGCCAGTGAGTGCACTGGCCATCCCTATAAAGGATCTGAACCCGCGGCCTTGGCACTCCCAGTGCTGCACTCTCCCGATTGAGCTACGGGGCTGGCCCAGCTTGGATCATTTGGTTAAAGTGATAGCTTCCAGATTTCTCTGCTATTCAGTTATTATATTTGCCTTTGAAATTAATAAGTAATTTGTAGGGAGATACTTTGAGACTATGTAAATATCCTATTGCTCATCAAACATTCACCTACCAGTTTTAAGCACACATTAATGATTTTGTAACTCCATCATTCCTTTTATATATATTAGTATGCTCTCTAAGTAAGAGCTTTGCCATTCCCCCATTTACTTATTTGATCAATTTCTAAATCAGTATGGACCTCTAGATTCTTATTTTATTAAATTGGTTATAATACATTGCCATATTTATTTTGATGGTCAAATTCCCCAGTTTGGTCAACGGGAGCCCATCAAACTGGCCAATGTGTCTTTCTGATGCTTTGACATTTCTCCCTACTTTCTAGCTCAACAAGATGTTCTAGGCCAGAGTTGTATTTTCCTTGTTCCAACCCAGGAATGTAGCCATTTGTCCCTGTCACACTCCATATTTTTAAAGGTAATTTGTTGAGTTGATGGTTTCCAAGACTATGATGCAAATACATTAAGGAAAGCAATGTAAAAAATAAGTGTCAGTCTGTTCAATGTGGAATGGAAACATCACTGGTCAATCTGTAGAAAGTAGCCAACAAGTGCAGCCTTTTTCACTTGCTTGCTTCCACTAACTTCAGAAATGGCTTTGCTTCTGGCTACACACAGATGGGCTATGAAAGCCAAGGAGCAGCTAAAGGTCAGAGAGGAGAAAGGTGAGAACACAGAGGTCAGAGTTCCAAAGCAATAGTGCAAGACAGAAGACATAAGGGACATCATGCCAGCCAGTCCACCCTGGGCAGGGCCAAACTTAGCAAAGATTCTTCTCAGAACCAGGAGAGCTTACCCAGGAGGTGTGGGTTCCTTCCTCTCTTGTGTCAGGGCTAGTGCACAAATGCCAGTCAGGCCACTCAAGTGAGGTGACACTACAGTGAGGATACCTAGAACTCCTCAAATCAAACTAGGATAACAAAACCTACCCACAGTCACAAGTGCAGTTTGAAACTGGACCTGGAAACTCATTTTTTTTTTTTTTTGGTGGCTAGCTGGTACTGGGATCTGAACTTGTGACCTTGGTGTTATAAGGTTGCTTCTCTAACCAACTGAGCTAACCAGCCAGCCATGGACCCAGAAACTCAGACTATCAGGTGTAAGCAGTGCTGCTCTCCAGGCAGACAGTTGAACTTGCATCTGGGATCTTTTCTCTCATGTTCTCATGTCTGCTCCCGCCCCATGAGACTCCACACCCTACTTCACATCCATTGAACCCAGACAGTTTGCTGAACTTATTTTCTCACTCTGTGCCATTGGTCACACTGTTTCTTATGTCTGCAATGGCTTCCTCATCTTCTCTGCCTAGAAAAACCCTACCCATTGCTCAAGGTCCAAATGAGTTGCTGACTCCTTGCACAGTCTTTCCTAATCAGCCTCTTGCCTGCTCCCTCCGCCCTATGAAAGCAGAAAGGAATCATTACAACCTCTGTGTTCCCATAATACTTTTTTATAAGTCGATTAGAGCCCCTATCACATCATGCTGTGGAATGACGTAGTGAAGTCTCACCAGCTACATTAATAACAGGCCTGTATCAGTGATCTTTGAATTTCCAGCAATTGCTCAGCACCTGGCACAGAGGGGCTTTAAACAAATGTTTGCTGAATTAGACTGTTGCCAAAATGGCAAGTGTTCTTTTTCCTTTCACCTTAGTAGAGGCTTATCTTAATTAAAATAAAACTACAATATTATTGGGTTTTAAAATCATGTAGCTGTATATAGCTGTACATAATTGCAGTGCAATCAAACCTCTGATATTTTTAGGCATCTCCTTACCTTGAAACCCTCCTTAACTATCTTTGACAAAATACCGATGTATTTCTAATCAATAAGTATTGTGTGTATGTGTATGTGTTTTGTTTTGTTTTTATTTTTTATTACTGAAAATTTCAAACGTAGTCAGGATAATGTAATAAATCACCATCACTTACCTTTTCAACTCATGGCCTATCCTATTTCAACTATATCTCATACCCACTTTCCCTTCTCATATTGTATTAAAGCAAATGCCAGTCCTTATAGCTGCAAAATACTGCAGAATGTACCTTTAAAGTTATCTCTTTTTCCAAGAATATAACCATAATACCATTATCGCATCTAAAAAGTATTTAATAGGGCCGGCCCGGTGG
>NW_007739214.1:0-630 GCF_000696425.1 Galeopterus variegatus | reverse complement strand
AAATAAAAAGTATTTAATAGTAATCCCTAATATTATCAAAATATTCAGTGAGTGTTAAAATGTCCAATTGTCTCAATTCTTTTGCACTAAGATTTCAACAGTGAAAATATACTGTTACTATATATAACACATAAACAAATTGTCCTATTTAAATAAAACTCTCCAAACTCAGATCCTATGGAGCCATAACATTCCATAAGACAAGTCACATGAAGTCTCATTTCAATGCAATGTACTAATTATGCTGCTGAAATTTTGTTAAACATTTGTCCTATATAGATATGTAAAATAATTTGTTTTCAGTTCATTACCTTTCTCCTCAGATTTTACCCCACAAAGACTTCCACATGAGTTAGCACTACTTCTGAGTTATTCATACATAGCCTATAAAAATACACTTTTTTTTAAATCTTAAAGTATATGTTTTTCTTCCTCCTGAAACTCAAATGCTCACAAATGCTTTCACTCTCAATTTTTTCACCTTTAAAATAAAACCATGGCTAGGAAAAAAGTGCCCTCAATGAACAATTCACAAGCAAATAAAGTATGTAAAACTACAAAATATCCCCTATAATTTTTACTTGGGCATGTAAATTAAGTCATAAAAGGAAATGTTTTCATCTACAATAA
>NW_007739213.1:16839-37968 GCF_000696425.1 Galeopterus variegatus | reverse complement strand
GCTAAGAAGGACAGGCCCTGGGCGAAGTCCTAATGGGCAGGGGAAAGCGGCTAACAGTAAAGGCAGCAGGAGGGTCAGCAGGGCCCAGAGGATGTCCAAGAAGCTAGAGGAAGAGCTGGGGTGGAGGTACTTGCTGTCTGTCAACAAGTTTATTGAGCATCTACTCGAGATATAGAAGTGAGCCAGATCTGGCCCCTGCCCTCCTCTGCCGGGTCAGACCCACCGACTGAAGTGGGAGTGGTCGTGGTGAGTTTAGTCAGGGTGGTGTTGGCATGAAGCAGGCGATGCCTCCAGCAAGCTTCCACCAGGCACCCGCTTCCTGTCCAGCAGGGTGTCCTCAGGCCTAGCCTGGCTCTAACCAGCTCTGTGACTTTGAGCAGCTCCCTCGACTCTCCCTCGGTTTCCTCAACTGTAAAATGGACTCTGATGCCTCCAGCACTGCCTACGCCCTGAAGTTGAGGACGATGCCTCCAGCAAGCTTCCACCAGGCACCCGCTTCCTGTCCAGCAGGGTGTCCTCAGGCCCAGCCTGGCTCTAACCAGCTCTGTGACTTTGAGCAGCTCCCTCGACTCTCCCTTGGTTTCCTCAACTGTAAAATGGACTCTGATGCCTCCAGCACTGCCTACGCCCTGAAGTTGAGGTCTCCGGAACTTAAAAGGGGACCCCAAGCTTCAGGGCTGTGCTGCAGCCCTGCCACAGGGGCCTCGGCTCAAGGCCTGGAGCAGAACTGGGCGGACACAGGGCCATGGCTTGGCTCTGGCTCAGACAGGGGCTGGGTCCGGGTGTGCGATTGGGACAGTTCCCACCCAGAAGCCCGGAGGGCGCCCGGTTCTGGTTCTGCCAAGAAAGTGCACCCTGGTCTGATGGGCACAAAGGCAACAGCTGCTCGCTTCCACCTCCGATGGCACTAGAGGGCCCTCGGGGGCCCAGGGAAGGTTTTATGCTGAGTCCTTAACTGAACATTTCAGAGGCAGCCCTGCTGTGGCAGAGTGGGGACAGGGTGCGGAGCTCGGGACCTCCACCCCGAGTCACCCTACTCTTCCCATGCATCTGGGGTGGGGATGGGACCCGAATGTAGACGATCTGACGTCACTCTCCAGCGAGGACCAGCCCACTCCAGCCCCCAGCCAACCCAAGGCCGCAGCCCGCTCCCCACCCCAGTCTCCGCCCCTGCACCCTGCAACTCGATCCGCGCCAGCTGTCCCTGCTCCTGCTGCCGGCTGGGTCGGGGCCATCCTGTCGCCTCCCATCTCCTGCCCACCTTCAGGGCCCAGCCACGTGACCTGCCAGGATTGCGATTGTTTGTGAGCTATCTGTCCCCTCCCGGGCTGCCAGCCAGGACCTGGACCCCAGTACCTACAGCATTTATCCCGTATCTCTCAGCCCTGCTCAAAGAAGGAGGACGGAGAAACGGGTCCCTGTTCCCAAGAGGAGGAATCCCCTCTGGGCTCATTAAGTTTCCACGTGGGTGTCATGGAGCCAGGGCCCACAGAAGCCCACCAGTGTCTGTGGCCTGGCTCTAGGGCAGAGTGGCTCAGTCCCAGCACTTCTGACATTTTGGGATGGAACATTCTTAGTGGTGGGCATTGTAGGATGCTAGGCGGTGTCGCCGGCCTCTGCCTGCTAAGTGCTAAGAGTACCATCAACCTTAGTTGTGATGACATGTCCAACTGTTCCTTAGGGGGCACACTCTCCTAGCTTTATAGCGGCATTAGAGCCAGCCACACAGTGCATGGGGTCTGGAGCTTGAGGTCCCTGCAGCCCAGGACTCTGTGATGGTATTGCTGGGCCTCGCCCTTCTCCATGCTGGGGACTGTGACCCTTGGCCTGACGACATTTGAGCAGCTTGTGACTGGCCAGCTCCTTTCTCCATGCAAACACCTCAGCTCCCACCCAGATGTGGGTACTGAGCAGAGCCCTGGGACAGGGGATGCTGGGGACTCAGGCCTGTTTCCTGTCACTAGCAGCTGGGGCACCAGAAAGAGACTCACACACTGTGTGCATCAGGCAGCCTCATGTTCAGGGATAGGAGCTGGGCTGAGGCCACAACCTCAACCCAGGGGCTGTCAGAACTGAAGGTCAGGGGAGCATCCTGGTCAGCAGGTCCCCCCCCCACACACGGGTGGGGTTTCAGAGAAGGACATGGAATGAGTCAGTGTCAGCTGGGGAGGTCACCAGGTGGAGGGCAGACAGAGGGTGGGGCTGGTGCCAATGCCGTCCCGCCCACACCCTCTCTGCCCTCCCCATCCCACACACAAAGTAGAATTTTCAGAAGAATTCAATCCCAGTGGTACCCCTCACCCTATATATCCACATTTGCCTGTATTTGCATAAGGGAGCTCTGCAATAACAGAAGACAAAGGTTAAAGAAGGGGGCAGTCACCTGGACCAGGCAGGTGACAGACAAGAAGACTTTTTACTGTCTTGTTTCATTTCCTTTTCTTCCTTTTTTTATTTTCTGTCTCTCTTTCTCTTTCTTTTCTCTCTCTTTTTCTCCCTTCCTTCCTCTCTCTTTCTCTCTATCCTTCCTCCTTCCATTTCTTTTCCTCTTTCTTTCTCCATGAAAATAAATTACATATTTAAAAAAAAATTATCTGAAGAAAGAAAAGGAACCACAGAGTGTAGCAGTGACTCTCCCCTGTGGCCTGCGGTGGCCCTGCCCCAGCCTTCACAAAGGCCAGACTGAGCAATCCTCCGCCACCCTCTCGTCTGTCCCCCTTTTTTTTCTAGACAGGCCAGCCCTCACCCTGCCTAGGTTTTCGGATTCATTCTCCCCTTGGGAGGACTTTTGAGGAGGCTGAGGATGGCAGGCCTGGGGACGACGGGGTGAGGTCCTTGCATGTACGTGGTAGGGGCCCCCACCCTGCATCCCAGCCCTGCTGAATAATTCTGAGAAGACTGACTTAGATTTGCGTTCACAGAACAGATTGGCGTGCTGTCGCCATGTGCCACTTCTCTGTGTGCAGCTCATCATTATAAAACATGCTGTGTCCCGCAGGACAGACGATAGCAGACATGGGAATAACATTTGGCTCGTTCATTCATTCATTCATCAGTTCTCCATCAATATTTATTAAAGGCTGTTCCTTGCCATCATTTGAGCTGACATCAGTTCCCACGCTGATCTCTCCCCGGCCCCCAATTCTTTCTGGCACACAATTCTGAGACTCCATCTTTCTAAGTCACTTCAGCCAGGTGTCATATGTGTCTAGAAGGAGCCACTTACTGTGGCTGATATCCTCTTGGGTCTGCAAGGGCAAAGTCACTCCCATATGTGCATATGTGTCAATGCACCTATGTTGGGGATGGGGACTCAGCTGATGGGGACCTTGTTGATAAACTGGTAGAAGCTGTGTCTCTGGAAAGTGGAGCCGAGGGGACAGCCTGGGTTGGGATGGGGGAGTCTCTCCCTTGGTTATTAATTGGAAAGGTCAAGAGAGGAGTTTCTGAATCACTGGAAGGTGCATTCTCCGTGGGGACCAGTGAGAAAGGAAATTGGTGTATTTGTTTGCTGAGGCTGACTGACAAGGTACCGCAGACTGGACAGCTTCAACGTCAGAAACCCATCATCTCACAGTTCTGGAGTCTGGAAGCTCAAAGTGGAGGTGCTGGCGGGGCTGGTTCCTTCTGAGGGCCGTGAGGGAAGGGTCTGCTCCAGGCCTCCCTACTTACTTTGTAGATGGCGTCTTCTCCCTGTGTCTCTTCACATTGTCACTCCTGTATGCATGTCTCTGTGTCCAAATATTTCTTTTTTTTTTTTTTTTAAAGATGACCGGTAAGGGGATCTCAGCCCTTGGCTTGGTGATGTCAGCACCACGCTCACCACTCCTGTATGCATGTCTCTGTGTCCAAATATTTCTTTTTTTTTTTTTTTTAAAGATGACCAGTAAGGGGATCTCAGCCCTTGGCTTGGTGATGTCAGCACCACGCTCAGCCAGTGAGCGAACCGGCCATCCCTATATAGGATCCGAACCCGTAGCCTTGGTGTTATCAGCACCACACTCTACCGAGTGAGCCACGGGCCGGCCCCAAATATTTCTTTTTAATAAGGACACGGTTCTATTAGATGAGAGCCCACCCTGATGACCTTATTTTACCTTGATTACCTCCGCAAAGACTCTATCTCCAAATAAGGTCTCATTCTGAAGTACTGGGGATTTCAACCTGTGAACTGGGGGCAGGGGGGACAATCCAACCCATCACACCCGGGCTGCAGTCTTGCATGAGGCTGCAGGGAGCAGGCCTGTGGAGAAGACTCCTCCCACGGTGGCCTAGGGGGAGGCCATGCAGTGCATCCTTCACAGGTGGGACCTGCGCACGTGGCAGTGGTTGTGTTCCACGTGTCTCCCGGGTGTCTGGTTCCCTCTGGTGATGAGGACCCCTACATGAGGGCTGAGACTCTTTGGCATCACCATGTTGAGAATTTTTCCTCCTCCAGGAAAGCAAATGGGATTCAGAAGCAGAAACAATTATCTCTTTATTGTCCATAAGCCAAGGACATGGAGCTCTACGTGCCCCTTCCCAGATACAGGCTACAGACATGGGCTGAGGGGGGGCCAGGCAGTAAGCAAACATGAAGGGTAAACCTCTGTTTGGAAAGCAGACTTCCTTGTCCTTCATGTTTTAATAAAAGAAGAGGGAAGAAACTGCCCCCTCTGCATCCCAAATGAGGTAAGAGAGTTGCAATTGGATGTCTCAGTGGGCCCAGAGTCACCCCCTAGGGAAGCCATAAAAGCCGTGGACATCTCCCCCTCTGTAAGTGGGGGCCACTCCCCAGTAGTGAGCAGTGTCAGCTCGGAGCCCAAGACCACTGGGGCAGGTGCCCGGCGTGGTACAAAGAGCTCAGGACAATGACTTTTATTTATTTTGGGGGTGGCTGGCCAGTATAGGAAACTGAACCCATGACATGACCTTGGTGTTGTAAGGCTGCACTCTAATCAACTGAGCTAACCAGCCAGCCCAAGAACAATGACTTTGAAAAGGGCCATCTGGTCACCCTTGGACCAGCTGTTGAAGGACAGGCAGGGCTCTGCTGGGGCCAGCAAGGAAAGGGTAGTCAGAGGACGGGCAGGACTCAGAGTACTGGAGAACCGCCCTTGCCATCTGAAGAATTTCCTTGTAGTTTGATGCTGACCTTGGAAGTTCTGTGTTTTATCTTCATAAGGGTAAGTTTCTTTCTTTTTTTTTTTCATGATCGGTAACGGGATCGCAACCCTTTGTGTCGCGCCGGCACTGCGCTCAACCAGTGAGTGGACCGGTTTCTATATGGGATCCGAACCCTCGGCGGGAGCGCCACCACACCCCCAAGCGCCGCACTCTACCCAGTGTGCCACCGGGCCGGCCCATAAGGGTAAGTTTCTTTATGAGCTCCCACTTCTGTTTAGTTTTGTTTGGGGTGGCAGGCCATTACCGGAGGATCTGAATCCTTGACCTTGGTGTTATAACAATGAGCTCCCACTTCTAAATTCAGATCCTGAAATCCTTTCCTCTGGGCATAACCTCTTTACCTCCACCTTCCTTCCCTCTCACTGGATTTACTCCTCCTCTCTTGGGATCTCTTTTGTCCTGGCCCCTTCCTCTCTCCCAATACACAGTCCACAGGGACACAAAGCCCTGAGCCAAGGCCAAGGCCAGGCTGCACTGTCTGCAAACAGGGATGCTCCAGCCACAACCTCACGGGTGACCAAAAGGGGGTCCAAGCTACCACGTCTCTTGCTGGAATTATTGCAGCAGCCTCCCTCTGCCTCCTCTTACCCTGCCCCCATCACAGCTTTGGAAGAATCTAGATTGCCACACTATTAGTTATATTATCGTTGTTCACACAATGCTTTCACAAATACTTCTGACCCTTGAAGTTGCAAAGGCACGGTGAGCGCAGCATTGCGTTCTCCACTGGGACTCCAGTGCCCTCCTTCTAGCTGGGACATTCACCATAATGCCCCAGACCTCCAGGAACTCCGGAAGTTCCCAGAGACTGGGGGAAGCTGGGGAGCTGCATTCTCCATACCCTTGTGCAGGCACCGGGGAGCTCTTTAACCCACTCCCACCAATTCATTTCATTCAACGCACATCTACGGACTTGCCTACCATGTGCCACGCACAGCTTTGTCCTGTCCTGCCCTGTCCCTACCCTGCCCATCCCATCGCACCCGATCCCAAACCATCCCATCTCATCCTACCTGCCACTACTGAGCACCAGTAAAGTGCCAGGTATTCCCATAATTTCTGTACAGCAGAGTTTCCTAAATTTGTGTGATCCTAGGAATCATCTGGGGGAGTTTGTTAAAATGACAGCTTCCCAGTCCCCAGCTGGAGAGAATTCTTTTTTGTTTTGTCCCCCCCCCCTTTTTTTTCTTCTAAGAATCAGGAGATCAGAGGCAGGCCCCAGAATCTGTATTCTTTTTTTTCTTCTATCTTTTTGGTGGCTGGCTAGTACGGGGATCCGAACCCTTGACCTTGGTGTTATTAGGACCTGAGTGACCTAACTGGCCAGCTCCAGAATCTGTATTCTTAACGGGTACCCCCGGGTGTTTGTTGCAATCAGCCAAGCTGGGGACCCACTGCTGTAGGGGAGACCCAGATGGGTTGAATACTGTCCTCACCCCCACCTCGCAGTCCTGTGTGGGCTGCCTGGGGAGTCTGGAGAGGAGCTGGCTGATTGAGTGACAGGGAGGCCGTTCAAATGATCTCCTTCTCACCTTTTGGGGGGACTGTGGTGGGGATGGGGTGTGGGGGGCAGAAGAGGGAAGGGTCACATGACCTAGGGCTGTGGTGCCCTAACATCCCCAATGACTTTGGATCCATCTGGAGACAGGTCAAATGTTTTTCTGGAATTTTCAAGGGCTCCGTCCGTCCTCCTCCCAGAATTCCTCAAGGGGGACAGAGATCAAGTGGGACTGAGAGGGAGGGTGCAGGGCTGGGGTCCAGGACCCCTGGGCTACTTTTCTGTCATTTTCCTGTGCCTGGGTGGAAGGCGGGGGCTGGTCCCCTCTTCACCCAGGCCAGTGGGATTTTTGCCTTGTCTTCAGCAGCATTTCTCACCTTTTAAGGTAGTCCTTTATTTTCCTGTCTTGGTTTCAATGTTTTGCACTAAACCACGAACTCCTGGAAAGGAAATATTGTCATATTTTTATCTTCATGTTCCCATCTTTGGGCCCAGTGCCTGGCCCAAGGCGGGGGTAACCATTAAATAGGCCTTAAATAAAAGGAGCCTGGGCATCAAGTGCCACCTGGTGGAGTCAGAGAGTATGGCGGTGATTGAGATTTCCACCTGGACAGTAGACCAGGAAGCACGCGTCCCCCCGCTCCAGTTTGGGGCAGCCTGTCCAAGTGTGAGGTCATATGGGGATGGGGCAGGGGTAGGGGTCCCTAGACAAGCTCTGGTGAGTAGGGGAGAGCTGGACCTTTGAAAGACGGGGCTCTCCCAGGACCATGAGGGGCAGTTGGGAAAGGAGCCTGGGACACCCAGGGCATGGAGAAAAAAGAGAGAAAAGAGGAGACAAGAGGAGGAGGCGGTACTGATACAGCAAGGACAGGAGGCTGTTCTGTCCCCTGGGTCTGCAAGAGGAGGCCCAAGCTGTGGCCCACTGTGCGTTACCCTGAGAACACGGCAGGCAGTCCTGATGGAACAGAGGCTGTGGGGTAGTGGTGCAATTACTATTCCTGTTTTGCAGGTGGAGAAGTTGGTGCTCAGAGAGGTTAGTAACTCAGCCAGGGTCACACAGCTTATCAGAAGCAGGGCTGGGATTTAAAGCCAGGCAGTGAAACCCAGAGTCCATGCTCTTAATCACTTTCAGCATTTTTCATTTATTCACTCACTCACTCATTCATTCATTCATTTTGAGAACCACCTTTATGGGCCTGAGTAAAAGCCTGGGACTTGTCATGCTGAGCCCTTCTCTGGGGAGAGTTTCGGTGGTCCCGGGTTAGACAGCAGCTCCCTGAATCACACCGCTGGCTGACTCCTCTGCTCTTTGCCCCTCTCTTAAGCGCAGTACAGTGTCTGAAACCTCCTTTCTGCCCCTACAGCATCCCCCCACTTTCCCTCTTCCTCAGGGCATAGATGCCCTGCCAGGGCTCTACTCATCAATTGTGCAAGAATCTGGGGTCACAGTTGGGTAGGGAAAAGGGGAAGGTTAGGGAGGAGGCTCAGGTGTGGGTATTATTAAAAAGCTCCCCAAAGCATTCCGATGTGCACCAGGTTTGAGACCCCTGTCAGCATGTGCAGAAACAGTCATGGTCAGTGGGACTGGGAAGCCATCTCAGGATCATGCCTCTTTCTGCCTCACCCTACAGAGTCCCCTTTAGTGCTGCACTATTTCTTCTACATTCTAACCCTGCCCACACATATGCACACACACACACACACCAACCCCCCAAACCACCCACGATAAAGTGGAGCCTCCTCTTCCCTAGGAGCTGGAAACCTTGCCAATGTTTAAGGCCACATCCTAGAGTCCCTTCCCCTGGGGCCAAAACACACCTTCAGGAAGGGATACCTGTCAGCTGGGAAGTTTGGGGTGGCATGGCCTTGAACCCGGAGGCTTCTGGTGAAGAACCTAACCCTTACCAGGAGGGAAGGGCAGGGAGGCATGAGACCCATGTCCCTGTCTTTGCCTTCTCAGTCCCTGAGGAGAGGCAGGTTCTCCCCCAACTCTCCACCTGCAGTTTAGCCCCTCCCCTCTTCTGGAACAGTCCAGCAGAAGCAGGAGGTGGAGCAATATAGCCTGCTCACCCTAAGGGGGGAGCTGGACTGTCCCAGGTTGGCCTCAGAGCTAGTGATCCTGTTGGGTATCTGAGGACCCCTGGTTTCATCAGCTGCCAACCTGGAGCCTCGGAGATCCCAGAGGCTGAGCCCCTGCCCGGTCCCTCTTGGGTGGCCTGGCCTGAAGGCTGGGTGCAGCCGATTTCCTCCTCTGCGACTCCTGCCTTTCTCCTTTCGTCCTCTCCTGCCTCTCTGAAGCCCTCAGATTCTCTTCCCCTGTTCCCAGTCTGCAGGCTGGGGGATCTGGAAGGATCGATGCCACACACCTGGATTCCCTGTACAGCCGCCTCTCCATTTCCCAGCTTGTAGAGACAGGAGCAGTTACCTGCCCAAGAAAGCCAGCAGTCCTGGCAGCCACCAACAGATGGCAACAGGGGCTGCTTGTGGAGAGCAACTTCTCTACCAGTTTGCAGACTGCGCTCCTCAGCGGTCCGCTGCCTGATGTGGGTCCCCTGGCTCAGGCCACCTTGCGAGGAAGGCCCAGGACTGTAGGACCTTCTCAAGCATTGTCCCAACCGCCTACTTGCCCCAGGGCCAAGTTCGGCCATCAGGTCTGCCCCAGCTCTGCTCTGTCCAGTCCCTGCTCACTCCCCTCCCTGCCATCCTGAGTCTTTAGGGCCCTCACATGTCCCCTCGGGGCCAACCGGACATGGGACAGACAAGCAGGGAGGGGCTGGGGGAGGTTAAGCCATCCATTCCCTCTGTCAAAAGTGTTTAACTGCTTTGGTACTTGGTTTGTTGACAGCCTTCCCTGTTTTCTCTCACTTTGCAGGAAAGAAAGAGTCCAGTTCTTTGAAATACTAAAAATAGATCTGTGGATTTAAAAAAAAAAAAAAGAAGAAAGGTAAACAAGGCTCCCCCTTAGGGAGTCACAGTGGCAGACAGGAGTTTGGGGGTTAATATGCACAGATGTGGGTCCTTTTGTTTTTTGGTGGATGCCCAGTCCAGGGACCCAGACCCTTGACCTTGGTGTTAGCACCGTGTTCTAACCAAGTGAGCTAACCAGCCAGCCCCAGATCTGGGTTCTTATAGGTGAGTTTTCTCAGCTCCCTGAGTCGTGAGGAGTCGATTCACCTCTGTGCGTGGTGGGAGTTCAGCAAACATCTCAAAACATCCCTGTGGATCACCCAGTGCGTTCACATCTCTGATCTCATTTCAAGCCTCCCAGCAATCCGTGAAGCGGGCAGGGCTCTGATCTTCCCCACTGTGCCGCCCCCATTGTCATGGTCAGGGGGGCCTCCCTGAGGCAGGTGCCCTTAATCCATCTCCCACCCCTGATCCTGCTCCATGGAGGGAACTCAGAAGGGACACCGGGGGGCTGTGCCGGGCAGAGGCTGCCCTCTTAGACACTGCCCTTATGTGTGTGTCCCTGGGGATGGGGTGGGGGTTGAGCAGTGACTTGAAGCCACTACTGCTTCCTTGTCCAGCTGAGCAGACCACCAGCCTCTACTTGAAACTATTTTTTGTTAAGGTTTAACTTAGGTGAAGTGTCCAAATCTTAAGTGCTCATGGGTGCCCTTCTGAGCTCCATGGGTCCCAGCCTGCTGTTCTCACCCCTGGCTCCTCTCTCCCTGGTGGAGAAATTATCTCCAGGCCCAGGCCCTGGGTAGAGCAGGGGCTCTGTGGGCAGGAAGCCTCAGGGAAGGGGGACGGTGAGGGTTCTCGCACCTCTGGCTGCCACAGCCACCCCTCTGCTTGCTGGCAGCTTCCTCTTCCTGTCTGTCTTGACCACAGTGCACCCAAGACCAAGCAGGCAGTCGTGATGGCTCCGTAATGACCAGCTGGTGTGGACTGTGGCTGGGGACTGTGGGACACACTGGAACTCAGGTTGTTCAAGCTGCTTCGGCCCCTGAAGGATCCAGCCACGCTGGGGCAGCTTCCCCAGAGATGGGCAGGAGCATGGGGAGTGGGCAGGCCCTGGGAGTCCAGCAGGGAGGCGAGGCAGGCCAGGCCACCCAGGCTCCTGGGGAAGGGAAACTGGGTCCTCCCAGTCGTCAGTCCATCCTTCCCTGCTGCACCTCCCCGACGGCTTGTCAGTCGGAGCTGGCTCTGTTCCTCATGGATCTTGCAGCTCATTCAAACCCTACCTGTGTGCATTCAACCCCAGCAAAAACACCTGGCACGTAGTAGGCGCTCAGTGGAGGTCACATTCCTTCCCCTTTTGTCCCGCGCTCGCACGATCATCAAGCTCTTCTTCCTTCTGTGGGGCTGCAGCCACACAGACCCGCCTCCTGCCTCTGGCCCCAGCTGCCCAGCCTCTGCCCGCTCCTGAGCAGTGCCCACCGGCCAGCGCCCTCCCTGAGGTCCGCCTCCAGCTCAGGGGATGGAGTGGCAGAGTGGACGGGGGACCACAGGGCTGCCTCGGTGGGACGGCAGGTCTGAGATGGAGCAGCTTTGGAAAGGGAAGTTCTGCTGACAGGCCCCACGGCTCATCCACTCCCCAGATATTTTCGTGGGACCTTTGGGTTTGCAAAACCCCAAAGCCCTGCATACATCCCCACCAGCACCCTGCCCCACCGGCCTCTGAGCATGTGCATCCACACTGGGAAGAGGCTTCAAACCACGTCACAGGTTTTGTGGCTGCTGTTGGATCCCACCTGAGAAGGGGGCTCAGCCCTGTGGCCCTGGCGTTCGTCTTGCCCTGCACCAACATCTGGCGATGGCTACCAGGGACTTGCGGGGACAGTGTCACTTCCTTAGCTTTCTGATGCTGTGCATCATTTTGTTTGCATCATTTTGTTTCTTCCTTTGGATCAGTGGACAGATTGGGCTGAGTAGAATGGCTGTGGCAGGGATCAGGTCCCCTGACCTTGCCCCTTGGCGGTAGGTCAGGTGTTTCTCTGTGTTCCTAAGGATGGTTGCATCCCACAGATGGCTGCGTAGCATACTTCTCCCTGTTGAATCCGATTCTCCCAGTGCTTTTCACTGTATCCCCTTGGAAAAAGACTGGCCTGAAGACATCAAGTAATGTCTCACATTGGAGTATATTTATAACCATTGCATTATTCTCACAGTTGAGTTATTGTTACTGATGTTTTACAGAAGCCACAGGTTTTGCTCAAGGTCACTGAGTAAGTGGATGTGCTGCACGACAGCCTACCTCCTGATTCTCTTTCTGGCCTGGACGTTCGAGACGGCAGTAACACCTCTTGGATCATGACTGAATTAAAAAATATACATTTCTGGGAAATTTTGCAATGGTCAGGCCATGTAAACCACCAAATATGACACCTATCTTACATTTTCATGTTCAGCTCATCAAAGCATCCTGGATCTCAACAAGTTTTAGTGAATCTATGACCTAATTGTCATAGAAATTCCTCCAATGTCTACCAAGCTCTGTCCTTGAGTCTTCCAACAGCAGAACCAGAAAGTCTCCTTGGCTTCCCAGCACTGTCCGAGCAAGATGTTCCTGTGCCCAGAAGGAAGGAGAGAAGTGAAAATCCAAAACAGAGCAGCAGGGAAGGGCATTCTTGGGACCCCATAGCTAGTGCAGGGCTCGGCATGGGTGGAGCTTGGTGACTACAAGCTTTCAGGGGACACATTACCCATTAGGTTCAGGGTTTCCTGTGCCCTTGTGGCCATTCCGTGCAAGCTGGGGGTGCGTATCACAAGGCGCGTGCACGCGCGTGTGTGTCTGTGTGTGTGTTTGGAGTCCAAACTCCAGGGAAGTGCATCAGGGAAGAAAGGTATCCCTGCCAAGTCACTGCTCTGTCCCCAGCCCTGAGCTGGGTCCAATGGAGGCTAAACAGGAGGGAAGGTCATACTGTGAGGACCTTCAGGTCAAGTTGAGGATACATTTTCAAGACTAGGAACCATTCAGGGACTCTGGGGCCATTTGCCAACAAGGGCATCCAGGCCTAGGGCTGGGGGCTCATGGCAGGGAGCCCTCAGGATGCCCTCATTGTGGGTACAGCCCAGGGCCGGAAAAGCAGACGCAGTTTGCCCTCCTCTCAGGGCTGCTCATCCTGACCACAAGCAAACAAGGGGGAGTTATGGGCCCCGCTAGAAGGAGACCTGGGCCGTGCAGTCCTCGGGGGTAGGAGAGACGGGGAAGAGCAGGCCTGTGAGCTGTAGGGCTCAGGTGCAGAGGGCTCGTCACCGGAAACAGCTGTGGAACCTGCCCGCTCAACCGGGCTTGAAGAGGACGCTGCAGAGTTCCCGGGGTGTCTCCGGCAGCCAGTGGCCGTCGGCTCCCTCAGCTTCCTCTGTTTTCTGACCAGCCCAGGAACAGAACCAAAAGAAGTTGAACAAGGAAGCAGCACAGTTCAGAGAAAAGCAGAAGCCGGAGACTTGGAGATGTGACCCTCCCTTGAGGAGGCTGAAGCCCGGCACTGTAGCAGGTGACATCTGTGCTGGAGAAATGACCCAGGGGGACTGGGCCGTGTGGCTGCCTTTAGCTCTGCTGCTTCTCTGGGTCCCAGGTGAGGGGCTGTCTGCCTGGGGCGGGTCTGCAGGAGGGAGGGAGGGTGTGAGGGGCAGGGCTGCAAGGGAGGTGTCGCGTGGGCCACCAAGACCCTGGACCCCAGACAGAAGGCAGAGTAGGGTGTGCTCTGTCCACCACATGGACTGCACCCCTGAGAGGGGAAGGGGCAAGTGTCTCTCTTCCTCTACACCCACCTGACTTTGGATGTGCCACATTGGGACTCAGGGCAAAGGGTGGGCACAGAGGAGGGGCTTTGATGGGAGGTTTTTGGTTGGATTATTACAGGAAGGACTAGAGGCAGGATGAATCAAATGGGTAGGGGTGGCCACTGCTGGGCGCTCCTGAGGGCCGTGAGCTTGGGGGAGGTGGCCTGCCGGCTCACCAGCTGCAAGGTGTGGAGCAGGGCGAGGACTGGGGAGGGCTGGGGCCTGGTCTCAGGTTTAGCCAGGCAGCAGCCCTGTGGCTGGCATGGTTTGTGGCAACCTCAGTGTATGCCTGAGGACCAGGGGAGCCAGTGTCTTCAGGGAGGGAGATCTGGACAGAGAGGAGAGGGTGATGGGAAGAGAAACTGGGAGAGAAGGGAGGCAACTTCTCTAGGGTTGAGCCTTCTATCCAAGGACCAGGCTTTCTCCCATGCATTTACCTTCTGTGCCCTCGGTAGCTTTTACAGCTCACCTCAGACAGGTCCTGCAGCCTTATTAGGCTCAGCCCTAGGATAATTTAAATCTTTTTGGATGCTTTTCTTAT
This sequence comes from Galeopterus variegatus, assembly GCF_000696425.1. Classification (NCBI taxonomy): domain Eukaryota; kingdom Metazoa; phylum Chordata; class Mammalia; order Dermoptera; family Cynocephalidae; genus Galeopterus; species Galeopterus variegatus. The sequence goes on along the minus strand of NW_007739213.1, from coordinate 24,031 downwards.
AAATTGGAGGTTCTCTTCTATGATATTTGTTAACTAGTTGTCTATAGGTTTAAATAGTAACTGGTTGCTATTACTTTTTGTGTATTGGTTTGGAAACGGGTCATCCTCCCGTTACCAGCATTTGTGTTGAGTCCTTGGGTGTTCTGTCTCCATGGCATCTGTGAGCTTTAGAGTTTGCAGTTCCTCTCTGATGTCTGTTTCTCTTTCTCTCATTGGCTCATTGGCTGGTAAAGCCAGAATGATGCCCAGAGGCCGTGTGGTCTCGGTCATCCCCGCCTCGTCCCTGACTCAGGGGATGGTGGCCAGTGTTTCCCATTTAGTATAAAGAAAGTGCCCACCAATGTCTATTTACAAAAGGTTTTTAATACCAACAGCAACATGTGTCAGGGGCTTTTTCATTATCCATAGAGATTATTTTTTTCCTTCTTTAAATTATTCAGGAGGTGAATTATACAAGAGATCTGGCCAGATTTTAGTCTCTTTATATTATGCTGACTTTGTGAAAAGAATTAGGAAGAGTTCCCTGTTCCTATGTTCTCTGCAAATGTTAAATATTTAAATAAAATTGAAATTGTTTGTTCCTTGAAGGTTTGAGTGAACTAACTTGTGAAACTGTCTAGGTTTTGCTAAACCCCCCCCCCCTTTTTTTTTGTTGGAAAAGAATTATTTAACGACACATCATTATTGGTCTTTTTTTTTTTTTTTAAACCTATTCTTGGCCTAACGTGGCCATTTATATTTTCCTAGAAAATCATCATTTTCACAGTTTTCATCCAGGTTACAGACTTATTTGCAGAGACTTGCAAATTACCCTGGTGGTTGTTTTTCTTTTTATTTGTGTATTTGGGTCTTCTTTTTTTTTTTTTTTTTTTGACTTGGCTACCCACTAGTCTGTCGATTTCACGGTTTGCCCCTCTCAAAAGGAAAGTCAGTTTTTCAATGTATGTACTAGTTCCACTGTTTTTCTGTTTCCTAATTCACTAATTCTGCTTTAGTGTCATTCTTTCTTGCCCACTGCGTTGGCTGTGTCTGCAGGTGTCCTCTCCTGGCTTCCTGAGTTGGGCAGTTCACTCCTTTATTTGGGATTTAATGGGACGAGACTCTGTGATCCCAAAGTAAGACATTAAGATAACAGAGAAAGATCCTGGTAGAAGAGTCTTGAAAATAGTAAAGGCCCTGGCCCCAAGGTGTCTTCCGCCTCCTGTGTTTATGATCAGAGGGTTGGGGGTGGTGGTAAGTGTCGGAAATGGAGAAAGCATAGAAAAGCAAAATTGGGAAGATCATAAATAGGTGTTATTATTCCAGGTATGTGAGGAAATAAAACTAAAGGTTTTCTGACACTCTCCTATCTCTAAATTAGAATGACACCTTCAAGGTGAGTCAGGCCTTTTGGGAGGCTGGGTAACAATTTTTCACCAAGATTTCAGAGGAGAAAAATGAATCAGGAGAGAGAGAGAGAAGGTGAAAATCCAGAGGGAACTCAGACTCTGCAGACAGGACTGGGTGCTGTGGGTGGCGGTGGTGGGGTCACCCAGATCAGGGAAAAAAGCCAAGACTCAGATGAGAAAAGGACGACAACTCACAGCCAAGGAGAGGCAGGGGATAGAGGCAGGATGTGGAGGCCTGGAATAGAGTCTTGGGTAAAGGAGGGCTGGGAACTGATGTATCTTTATTAAGCACTTAATATGTGTCAATCTTAGTGATTTGTGTTTTTCTAGAAAATTCCACATTCATCCAGGTCACACTTTTTTATAGAGAACTTCTGCAAGGTACCATCACGATTCTTTTTGTCTTCTCTCTATGTGTATTACTTGCTATTTTCTCTTTTCATTTCTTATTTAAGCTAGACAGAGTGTTGTCTATTTTTATTCGACCAAATTATATGAAATTCCCATTTTCTTGGCCAAAACCAGTTGAATATCAGCAATTTCATATGGTTCAACTTCAACCTACTATTATATGCAGTTTACACCCACGATCTCATTTAACACTCCCAAAAGCTGTGTGAGGTAGGCACAATCATCACCACTTCACAGAGAGGCATCTGAAGCTCAGAGAGGTTGAGTAATTTGCTCCGGACACACAGCTGACACGTAATAGAGCTGAGACTAAACCCAGATTCTTCTGAGGTCCTTTCTGCTTTGCCTTGGCAATAGCTACTGAGGATCTCAGTAAATGTCACACAGGAGTTGGAAGGACCTTCTCTACAGGGGATTTGTACACCCAGGCCAGAAGGAGGGATCCTTGTGAACTCCTAGACTGAGGAGCTTGCAGTCAGCTTTGGGCAGCCATGGACTGAGAGTGGGGAGCTGATGGGGTGGGGGAGGGGCTCAGGCTGCAGCATTTACTAAGGACCTACTATGTGCCAGGCACTGAAGGTGTAACAAGGAGACCCTGCTCTCCTGTGGCTTGCATTAGGATGACCCCAAAGTCTCAAACATGGGGATTTAAGAACCTGAACAAGTAAGTAAAATTAAAGAGCTGTAACCCTAAGCCCACTCTATCCCCCCACCCAAAACTTGGGGCCCAATCACAGAATTACAAGGGGTGAGGAAGCTGCATCCTGCACTGCCCAAGTGCCCAGGGCAGGGGCCGCGTGTCCTCTGCGTGGTGACCAGCATGGCTTCATGCCATCACCTTACTCCCCCAGTTTAAATTTTAGAGAGAAAAAAGTAAGAAAAATTAATTCTACAAGAAAATTAATTCTATAAAATTGAAAATTGAAAATTAATTCTACGAGAACTGGGCAAACTAAGGTGAGACGCAGGATGAAATGAAGGCTGTCGTCAGTGAGCCTCTGCGCTTGTGACTGTTTCGATCCACAAGCTTTGTCAGCATTCTTGTCACCGTGGCTTGGCAGCCTTATTTCTGCCCCAGCTTACATTCCCTTAGTAGAGCCAGATCGCTGTGTGGGCTGTCCTTCCACCTTCTGAGATGCCCAGGGCTGGGCTGGCCTCCCAGGAGAGCAGGGTGCTTAGGGGTGAGAGGAAAGGGTGACAGGAAAGGGGTCTAGGTTCTGAGAAAGGGGTTGCTGTGATCAAAATCAGAGCAGAGGGGGGGGACGCCCGGGGTGGGATCTGGCTGATGGGGGAGTGACGTGGAGTGAAGGACGGGGGCTCAGGGCTGGGGTGATGCAGAGTGGAGGGGCCTTGAGGGGACCCGCAACCTTGAAGGACCCAGGACGGGGCTTGTGTTTTCCAGGTTGTTTTTCTCTGAGCGGCCCCAGCACCGTGAACGGCACCGTGGGGGGATCCCTGAGCGTGCAGTGTCGGTATGAGGAGAAATACAGGACAAACAACAAGTACTGGTGCAGAGAACCGTTTATTTTAGTATGTGACAAGATCGTGGAGACCAAAAAGTCAGAGAGAAAAGAAAGGGGCAGCCGAGTGTCCATCAGGGACTATCCTGAAAACTTCAGCTTCACAGTGACCATGAGCAACCTCATGGTGGAGGACACAGGCACGTACTGGTGTGGGATCGATACACCATGGTACAGGATAGACAGAGATCCCATCTTGCAGGTTGAGGTGTCCGTGTTCCCAGGTGAGTCCCTCTCGCACCACCACCTGGGCTGAGGCTCAGGTCAGAAGAGCTGGAGCGGGAAGAATCAGGTTTCAGACTTGTATGGTGTGTGGAACAGCTGACGTCTCTGCCCAGTCTTGAAGGACGGGGAAGTGCTGGTCAGGTGTCAGGTGACTGTCAGATTTGCAGTATAGACAGACTTCTTGGGCAGCCTGCAGTGTTAGCTGGAGGGGGGACCACACTGGGCTTGGAGAGGTAACTTAGGGGCTCGCAGGAGAGCCCTGCTTGTGTTTTCCAGGTTGTTTTTCTCTGAGCGGCCCCAGCACCGTGAACGGCACCGTGGGGGAATCCCTGAGCGTGCAGTGTCGGTATGAGGAGAAATACAGGACAAACAACAAGTACTGGTGCAGAGAACCGTTTATTTTAGTATGTGACAAGATCGTGGAGACCAAAAAGTCAGAGAGAAAAGAAAGGGGCAGCCGAGTGTCCATCAGGGACTATCCTGAAAACTTCAGCTTCACAGTGACCATGAGCAACCTCATGGTGGAGGACACAGGCACGTACTGGTGTGGGATCGATACACCATGGTACAGGATAGACAGAGATCCCATCTTGCAGGTTGAGGTGTCTGTGTTCCCAGGTGAGTCCCTCTCGCACCAACACCTGGGCTGAGGCTCAGGTCAGAAGAGCTGGAGCGGGAAGAATCAGGTTTGAGACTTGTATGGTGTGTGGAACAGCTGACGTCTCTGCCCAGTCTTGAAGGACGGGGAAGTGCTGGTCAGGTGTCAGGTGACTGTCAGATTTGCAGTGTAGACAGACTTCTTGGGCAGCCTGCAGTGTTAGCTGGAGGGGGGACCACACTGGGCTTGGAGAGGCAACTTAGGGGCTCGCAGGAGAGCCTTAGCCCTCACCAGCAGATGGAATCAGGACTGTTGGGGGCGGTTCCTCTGCCCTGTCCTGACATGTTCACTTGGCCCAGGAAGATCCTGGGGAGACTTTGGCCCTGGGGTCCTCCACCCTGCCACCTTCCTGAGTGAGCATTTGGTGTGAAATCAAACCAAAAAGGCACTGGTGAGTGGCAGGAGTCAGAGGGAGATCTTCAGGTCTGATTTGTAGTTTTGCCACCAGTACCCACATCAATGACACCTACAAGTATGAGTTCCCCTGTGGCCAAGACTTCGACAGTCACAACTGAAGTTCCAGCTGCGTCGTCCACTTCCCTGGCCACAGTGAGTGCCACCCACAATACAAACATCCAGAATGACTTCCAGCAGGGCCCAGACCCAAGGTAAGGCACCCCTAGTCCCCGATCTGGGCCTTCTACTCAGGAGGGGCTCAGGATGGGGTCCTTCAGCCACGTCATCCAGTCGTTGGTAGGAACCACCCCCTGCTGGTGGGGGCCTCAGGCTCCCTTTCCCCAGGCGCAGGTTTGGAGCCTCAGTCTGTACATCCCAGCTTGGGTTGCTGAGGCCACGCTGCATCTGCCCTGGGCTGCAAGACAGGGCTCAGGGTGCGGAGAAGTTGCAGGGCAGATGGAGGAAAGTGACAGTTAATGACAGCTGGTGATATCCTAGCAGGCACGTGCTGAATGCTTCCCATGACTGCTCTTATCCGCACCTCTCCATGACACTCTGCTGCTGTCATCCTCGTCTTACAGATGAGTAAACTGAGGCTCAGAGAGCTTAAGTGATTTTCCCAGTCAGGTAATTATAAGAGGCAGGGCTGGGCTCCGGTTTATGTGACTCCAAAGTCTTGGGTTCCCCCTTCTCAGTCACCAAGCCCATGGAGAATCTGACTCTTATACACTCTCTCTCTAGAAAAATGCATGCAGTTACAAACCGCTTCTGGGTTTCACAGACTCCCCGTTCTGACTCCAACTGGGACACTGGAGTTAGCACAGATCCCACAGGTTGAGAGCTCCAACCTCTACAAGACTGCCCTCATTCAGATGCCAGCAGCACTTGGGGGATCCCCCGGTCACTGCCCTTCTGGCCAACTGGTGACACATTTGGGGATTCCCCTGACCCCCTTGGGTTCAATAATTCACTAGACTCAAAACTCTGGAGAGCACTATTTAAGGGTATTTCAAAAAGTCCATGGAAAGATTCATATTATCTTTTAATTCTATCTTTCCATGAACTTTTTGAAGTATCCTTGTATACAGTTTTATCATAAATAATAAAGATTGGGACCAGCCAAATGAAGAAACATGGGGAGTGAGGTCTTGGAGTGCCCCAAACAGAGCTTCCATGCCCTCTCTGGGTAGAATCAGGAAGAATCACCCTCCTGGGACATCAATGTGTTTATCAACCAGGCAGCTCCTCCGAGCTTTGGTGTCCAGAGTTTTTTTTTTTTTTTTTTTTTCCTTTTTGTCTTTTTTTTTCGTGTCCGGCAATGGACCGCAACCCTCAGTGTCGCGCCCGTACCGGACCGGGACCGGCAACAGGGTCACAACCCTCGGTGCTGCGCCTGCCCCCCCTCGCTCAGCCAGTGAGCGGGAACCAGTCTGTATGTGGGATCCGAACCCTCGGAGGGAGTGCTGCCGCGCTCCCAAACAGCACACTGTAGCAGTGCGCCACCGGGCCGGCCTGGTGTCCAGAGTTTTTATTGGGGTTTCATTACATAGGCAAGATTGATAGAATTATTGGCTGTGTGACTGATCTCAATCACCATTCCTTCCTTCCCTGGGCGCCCCACATCTCTAATTGCATGGTGGTCTTTCTGGTGACCAGTACCCACCATGTCGTCTCATCTCTTAGCAGAACTCAGGTGTGATTCATGGGTAACAAAGATGCTCCTGCTATTTGGAAAATTTTTCCCACTTGGGAAATTCTAAGGATTTAGAGCCTCCCTCCCAGGAACCAGGGACAAGGCCAGATTCTTTACTACACAATACTCCTGAAGCACTTCCACAGGCTTCCTGCCAACCAGAGTCATGATATTAAGATCAGACAAGGCAAAATTCAGGTCCCAAACACACCATTTCCATAAGTTTACCCTTAGATGCATGCCTGGGTGGCAGAGCTGGGGTTTGTGGGTCCCGAAGCTTGTACAATTTGGGGGTGGAGGAGGAACATCTTTAAGGAAAAGACTAGAAAATTATAAATGCAAACTCAGGTATAAAAACAGGGGGCTCATGCAAGTGAGGGGCCAAAGTTTAGCTGTGTCTGTGTCACAGTAGATCTGCTGCTGCTTGTCCAACTGTGAAATGGCAGAATCACAAGGTGACTTATTGCAACAATGTTTGTCATTGCAAAAGACTGGGGGAAATACCCATTCAGAGGGAGTAGTTAAAAAAAATTATGGTCTGTTCATGCAATGGAATACTATGCAGCTGTATAAGAGAACAAGGTACTTCTTTTTGGTTTGTGGGTGTTTTTTTGGCAGCTGGCCAGTATGGGGATCCAAACCCTTGACCTTGGTGTTACAAGGCTGTGCTCTAACCAACTGAGCTAACCGTGCAGCCCAAGGGACGTTATATACTTCCATGGAAAGATCTCTAAAATGCATTAAGTAAAAGCAGAATAGTGTTCATACGATGTCTCCTGTGTGTGAAAAAAGAAGGGAAATCATGTATATTCATATCTGCTTGTATATGAATAAAGAACTTCTGGAAGGTTCTTAAGTACACTGTGTGTGTGTGTGTGTGTGTGTGTGTGTGTGTGTGTGT
>NW_007739213.1:15712-16724 GCF_000696425.1 Galeopterus variegatus | reverse complement strand
TGTGTGTGTGTGTGTGTGTGTGTGTGTGTGTGTGTGTGTAAAAGGAGACTTATACTATTTCTTTAATTTGACCTTAACTATTTAAGAAGTTAGGGAAGGTGAGATGGCCCCGCCCCACCTCCACCGTCCCATGTCCCCCCAGGCTCCTGCTGCTGCTCTTCTTGTTAGCACTTTTGCTGCTTCTGTTGGTGGGGACCTCGCTGCTGGCCTGGAGGATGTTTCAGAAGCGGGGCAAAGGTGAGTCAGCTCCCCACGTCCCTCCTGCCTGCCCAGGGCGGACAGGCCCTGACACAGCCTCTCATCTTCCAGGCTCCGTCTTTGTTCCTCAGAATGGGCATCTCGCACATACCCTCAGACCCACACGTCCCGGGTGACCTCCCACAGGCTGTGGGAGGGGGCTCCCTAGAGGGAGGCCTTTCCCACTGCAGGGCCTGTGGGTGGTTGCCCGGGAAGCAGTGACCTTCTGTTTAAATCCCTTGCACAGCCTCCCACACCCTCAAGAGTCCAGGCCACCACAGGATAGCCAAGGCTCTCCGTGATCTGGCCCTGCCCACCTGTCTCGCACTGTTCCTGCACCCTGGAAGGCAACTTCTTGCAACTTCTTGTAACCTGGCAAGAACCACAACCTCAGTCTCTCCTTGTGGGTTTGCTCTGGGCTCCTGGAAAGCCTCCCCTAACTTCTTTCCTCGGCCCATTCCTGGTGGACTCCAAGGACTGCCCTCAGACTTCCTTTCCTCTGGGGCCTCTTCCTTGTCTCCAAAGAGTGGCTTGGGCCCCTCCTGGGTGCACCTCTGTACCTCTGCTGTCACAGCCCTTTTCAAACTAGATCGTCATCACCTACCTTCCTGCCTTCCTTCCCGCCGGCCCCTGCGCTCATTAAGATCAGGGACCATGACTCAAGAAGGTCCGCAATCAGTATCTGTTGCATTATTTAGTATCTCCAGCCACAATGGGCACCAGGCATTCCACAGTCCAGTCACTCTCCTCTGAGCTCAGATTAAAAGAGAGAATA
>NW_007739213.1:10880-15078 GCF_000696425.1 Galeopterus variegatus | reverse complement strand
GGGCACCAGGCATTCCACAGTCCAGTCACTCTCCTCTGAGCTCAGATTAAAAGAGAGAATACGAACAGTGCACCCAGCACTGTGTCTGCACTCAGTAAGTAGGTACCTGATGAGCGAATTAAATATGTAACAGAAACAGAGGAACAATGGAGGTTCAGCCTTCTTGTTACTGGCTGAGGCCACCAGTCACCTCCAGGAGAGCAGATTTCTAAGACAGAGTGTGAGCTGCAGGTTTCCTCCCTGTTTTTGTGATTCCATGAGCAGAGGATTCTCAGGGGAATCTTTGCCCATGATTACCGACGCCTTTTAAGGCTGCAATGAAGTTGGGGTGGAAGAGATGGGGCCACTCCTTTCCGTAGCTGGAGGACAAGCTGGTGCATGTTGTGGGGGTGGGGAAAGCACCTCACACTCTCTCCTCTAGCCCTTCCAGTGGGGTTCAGCCTCCCCCGGGGCACAGCCCAGGCCTTTGGGGGAAAAATCAGCCTCAGCATAACTGCATGACACATGGAAAAAAAACCCACTTCCTCTTTCCCATCTGCTTCATGTGTCATTTTCTGGTCCCTTCCTCCTAAACATCAGCTCCCATGTGGACACTGCTGCCACATGGGGATTTTCCCAGCCTGGGTCACCTAAGTTCTGAGTCCCAGCAGTCCCTTTGGGTGCCCTTTCACCTAGAAAGTCTCTCGCTTGTCAAAGAGCCCCATCCCCCTTTAAAAAAGGGATATAGGATTGTTGTAGAAAGTTTCAAAAATAAGTAAAAGCACAAAGAAGGAAATCCACTTCCCATTGTCAATGATGACTAAAAATCCCACTGTCCAGAGAAAACCAACCACTGACATCTGAGGTATGTCCTTCCAGTCTTTTTTCTATGCCTATTATGCATATATGACTTCTTAAAAATTTACTACATACCATGAATTCTCTTTTAAGCCTATATTTCTGCACTTAACATATTGGACCATTTCCCCTGCTATTAAATGTTTTAAAAATCACACACTGCAGAGTTTACCCATATATGGGTGGATTATATTCTGTTGAACCAGTCCTCAGTGACAGGAGCGAGGCTCTCTGTCTGAACACCCTGAGTCTCTGTCCCCTGCTTTGCAAATCTCCTGCTCCTCCCCCCGAGCCTGACGCCTGCCCCGTCACACCCCCTCACAGCTCTTCCCCCAGCCCACTGCCGTCACTCATTCATTCATCCATTCATTCATTTATTCACTCACACGGCAAAGCTGTCCTAAGCAGCTGCTGTGTGCCAGGCCTGTGCTGGGCCCTGGGAGCACCATGGCCACCAGGGCAGACTGGATCTCGCTTTCCCCCAGATCTTGTCTCTACCACCTTCCTTCCCCAGCATTGAATGACCAGCTCTTCCCCACCAGCCCTTTTCCTCCTTCCATCAGAATGCCTGTCCCAGATGAGGAGAGGAAGGGTGGCCCGGAAGGGTGGCCCGGAGCCTGCACACAGCATTCAGCAACAGAACGCGTTCACCCCGCAGAGCACTTGGTCACCTGTGCTGTTAGATCAACTGTCGGCTCAGCAAGCACGGGGCCATGTGTGGACTTGTGTCTCCCCACTGCGGCTTCTCCCTTTGGCTCTGGTGGACAGTGTCTCTCTCTGTGGCATTCAGTGCCGTGGGCATCTGGCTGTGTGTGCCTTACCCACTGCCACCTGCTACTGGATCCTGGGTTGAAAGAATCGGGGCTGTATAGAGCTGTGCTCAGAGGCAGGACGCCTGCCGAGCATCGCTGCAGGTGCTGGAAGCCAAAAGCTGACACCAGAGGTGCTGTCAGCCTGAGCTTGGATCCCACGGAGCTGACAGGCCTTCCTGGAGGTTTCTGGGGCCGCAGCTGGGTGGGCCGTCCTGAGGGACAGACCCCAGGCACAGGGGGTCAGAGCAGATGCCCCTGGCGACTTATGGTTTGAGGCAGTCCTGGGACTCTGTAAGGACAGGTCCTTTTAGTGGGCACCCCCCCCTCCTGTCTTCTCCCACCTGGGAACATTTTTGTGAGTGACAGTTTTGAGAACTAGCTTCGTTTGACCTGCTCCTCCAGCAGGGACCTTTCCATTTGTTCGTGTCTTCATTCATTTATTCATTCATTTGTTCACTCATTCACTAATTCACTCACTCAACAAACCCTGGAATTCCTGCCAAGCTTCAGACCTGAAGGGATAGGTCCCCAGGGCCAAAATCTCTAAAGAAAGGTCTTTTCCCAGATGGATTATAGGGATCCCCATCCCTGCGCCTGTTCTGGGACTCAACCTCCTTAATCTCTTCTTGTCTCTAGCTGGAGAGCATTCAGAGCCCTCCCAGAGCCCCAGGCAGGTAAGGAAAGACTCCCGCAGGAGATGGGCCAGGGTGTCTGGGTAGGGGGCGCAGAGGATGTTGGGGGGTTGGACAGTGCCTTGGCCAGTGGACCTGCTGGGTGGATCATGGATGGATGGAGGGGGTGCTTGCCAGAGCAGGGAGAATGATACCTGGGAGATCTGGTCACTGGGTCTTTCCCTGAGTTTCATCCAGTCTGTCCCCTCCCCCCAGGGGAAGTGGAATGAAGGAGGGTCCTCCCAGCTGGAATGACCTGGGGGGCATTCAAATACTGCCCAGAGCTGGGGATGGTGGAGACAGGGAGGGAAGGTTGCTCCCAGAGCATGGAGGGACGAGGGTGCACGCAGAGAAGCAGGCTCAGAGGCCACAGGGGCTCCGTGACAACCGGCAAGCCCCCCCCCACCTGCCCACCCCAGGCTGCCGAGCAGAGTGAGCCCCACTATGCGAACCTGGAGCTGCAGACATGTCCCCTGTGGAAAGAGCCAGTGCCACCAAGGCAGGCAGAGGTGGAGTACAGCACAGTGGTAAGTGTGAGAGCCCTGGCTAGCCCAGGCCCTGCCTAAGGGGCCAGGTGTCCTCTGCAGACACCTGACTGCTCAGTGAGGGACCCTTGCTGCATTGTTGCCAGCACATTCCATCAAAGGGAGCACAGAAGTATCTGGGGGAGCCCGATCAGCTCTGTAATGCTCTGGTGGCCTCAGTTTCTTCCTTGTAAAAGGGACCAGGTGGAATCAGCCCTGTGGATCCCAGGGACCCTCCTGCCTCTGATACCTGGGGACTTTGTGCTGTGCCTTGGCCAGGTGGGGTGGAGCAGGTGGGTGGACAGGATCGTGGAGCCCAGTCCTTGCGAGAGAAAGCAGCCAGGAGAGTGGGGAGGCTGGGGACAGGGAAGCCTCCCCATGGCCCCCTTGGGTGTCCTCCTTCTCCCACCTGTCCCTGAGCCTCAGGTCTCTCTCTGCAGGCAGCCCCCAGGGAAGATCTTCACTATTCCTCGGTGGTATTTGACATCCAGAGTCGGGATTCTAACGCCAGCAGGAGTCCCTGCCAGAGGCCCCGGGAGGAAGAACCAGAGTACAGCGTCATAAAGAAGATATAGACCTTTGTCCCCAGCCTCACCACCTGGAGGTCTCCTTGAGCCACAGGAAGCCCAAGGACGGCCCCCTTAGCCCTCACCCATGTCCCCCTCAGCCTGCTTCCTTCGCTGGTGACTGACCGACTGACAGCTGGGCCACCGCGAGCAGGAACCGGGGATCTGGGGGTCAGCAGGAGGCCCTCTCACCCCACCAGCCCTGGCTGTGGCATCTTCCCTCACTGTCCCTGCTTCATTCCAGTTCTGGGGTCCGCGGGGGACGCAGCTCCTTCGTCCCCTGGGGCATCAGGAAAAGACGTGGCTCATGTAGGATGGTGCTGGCGAGGAGCTTTGGAATTCACAGTCCTCCAGAAATGTCTGGGATCTCTGGGGTCTGGGGGGAACTGGCAAGAAGAACCAAGAGATTACAAAGGAAGATATCCGTGTCCGTGTGCAGGGGACACGGGGGATAGAGGGCCCTAAGTATCATAAACCGCCCCCCAATCCCACAGACAAGGAAACTGAGGCCCGGACAGTGGAAAGGCTTGCCCACGGCTCCAGAACCTGTGGCAAGTTCCTCTGGACTCATAGGTTTACTTTTTAATATAAGAGATCTAAAGAAACTTCAGAATGTCTTATTAAGGGAGAAGAATTATTTAAATAATGCCTGCGACGTGTCTGCAGTTCTATGTGAAAAATTAAAGCTCCTGGCTCTGATTCCAGATAAGCACAGAGACGTGTTGCAGAGGTTCCAGGTTGGGGACATCCTGAGAAACGTCACCAGTGGGTGGGGGAGGGTCAGCCAC
>NW_007739213.1:4749-9993 GCF_000696425.1 Galeopterus variegatus | reverse complement strand
ACACACACACACACGCACACAGAGCTGGGCCCAGCTGTGTGTGGGGAGGGCTGGGAAGGGCTGGTCACCCAGCTGAGCCTGTGGGTGCAGCTCACAGAACCTCGGATGCTCTCAGCTGTGCCTGGCGGGGCCTCGACGAGGGTCCTTCCACCTGAAGGAGAGCAGTGGACACCATCCTCTCTGTTCATCTAAATCCCACACGAGCAGATGGGACTCTGTTCCCCTAAGGAGGAAGTGGGCAAGCCGTGCCCAGAATAACAGAGTGTTGGGCCCCAGAGCAGTCAGGCAGAAATTCTGCACACTCCGGGTGACCAAAACTGGGCTGTAAAGTAGGGGGGAGGGTGGAAGGCAAGTGGGGAAGGGCTGACACCCCTGGGAAAAGCCAGGCTCCCAACCACACAGCCTAGCACGGCTTCTCCTATCCTAAAGCTGCAGCCCCATTTCTCTTCTTTTATTTTACTTCTCTGCCTCCCCTGTCTCTCCGTCCTGCCTGGGGCAGACAGTCCAAGGGAACCATCCATTCATTCATTCACCCATCCATTCATTCATTCACCCATTCCCTGGGGCACAGGGACCCATGTGACACAGTCCCTGTCCCAGATGAGCTCTCAGGCTCAGAGGGATGTGGACATGGACCTTCTCTACTCATCTCCCAGCCTTCGGGGCTGTGGACAGGGGTGGGGACAGGGGACGCCTTCCAAGGCTGCCCGTCTTTCATTTACAGAAACAGAGCCAGCCTGCTAAAGAGCGAGATCTGAGCCGAGGTAAAGAAAAGCTGGGCATTCCAAACCGAAGCTGAAGAGTGGCCCTCAGGGCTTGACGGCCTTGTTGGTTAAAAGATAAGGCGACAGTCTCATTCCTTCTGCGCCCTGGGCTTGGAGTGAAGCTGGGAACGAAGAAAATGGAGCTGCCATTGCTCTGCCTCCCCACGTAAACTCGCTTTCTCCATCGAGAGAGGGAAATCTGAGCTTAATTGTGAATTTAGATGGTGCCATCTCTGAGAGTGACTGTTTGTCCTTGGGTGGGGCATGTGTGGGGTGGTGTGAATAGTCACAGGAAGTCTTCAGGGAGAGTAAAGAGGGATGTCGTCAGCTCAAATAGCAGAGACTCCAAAAGGGATGGGATCTGTCCAAACCCACCTGGGCTGCCCCCTGCCAAGGGTCTGCCTGGTGCTGTTGCAGTGGACAGAAAAATGGTCCCCAAAGATGTCCACAGCTTAATCCCCAGAACCCGTGAATACATTGTTATAAGGCACAAGGTACTTGACAGATATGATTAAATTATGAATGCTGGGAGGTGGGACTATCCTGGACTATCCAGGCAGGCCCAGTGAAATCACAAGGGTCTTTATTTTATTTATTTATTTTTTTTAAAAGATGACCGGTAAGGGGATCTCAACCCTTGGCTTGGTGTTGTCAGCACCACGCTCAGCCAGTGAGCGAACCGGCCATCCCTATGTGGGATCCGAACCCGGGGCCTTGGTGTTATCAGCACCACACTCTACCGAGTGAGCCACGGGCCGGCCCCACAAGGGTCTTTATAAAAGTGGCAAGAGGGTCAGAGTCAGAGACATGACGACCAAAGTTGGGGTGGGGGAGAGAGAGATGTGACGATCTACACTGCTGGCTTTGAAGGTGGAGGGAGGGTCTATGAATCAAGGAACACAGGCAGCCTCTAGAAGCTGGAAAANAGCAGTCAGGCAGAAATTCTGCACACTCCGGGTGACCAAAACTGGGCTGTAAAGTAGGGGGAGGGTGGAAGGCAAGTGGGGAAGGGCTGACACCCCTGGGAAAAGCCAGGCTCCCAACCACACAGCCTAGCACGGCTTCTGCTATCCTAAAGCTGCAGCCCCATTTCTCTTCTTTTATTTTACTTCTCTGCCTCTCTTGTCTCTCCGTCCTGCCTGGGGCAGACAGTCCAAGGGAACCATCCATTCATTTATTCACCCATCCATTCATTCATTCACCCATTCCCTGGGGCACAGGGACCCATGTGACACAGTCCCTGTCCCAGATGAGCTCTCAGGCTCAGAGGGATGTGGACATGGACCTTCTCTACTCATCTCCCAGCCTTCGGGGCTGTGGACAGGGGTGGGGACAGGGGACGCCTTCCAAGGCTGCCCGTCTTTCATTTACAGAAACAGAGCCAGCCTGCTAAAGAGCGAGATCTGAGCCGAGGTAAAGAAAAGCTGGGCATTCCAAACCGAAGCTGAAGAGTGGCCCTCAGGGCTTGACGGCCTTGTTGGTTAAAAGATAAGGCGACAGTCTCATTCCTTCTGCGCCCTGGGCTTGGAGTGAAGCTGGGAACGAAGAAAATGGAGCTGCCATTGCTCTGCCTCCCCACGTAAACTCGCTTTCTCCATCGAGAGAGGGAAATCTGAGCTTAATTGTGAATTTAGATGGTGCCATCTCTGAGAGTGACTGTTTGTCCTTGGGTGGGGCATGTGTGGGGTGGTGTGAATAGTCACAGGAAGTCTTCAGGGAGAGTAAAGAGGGATGTCGTCAGCTCAAATAGCAGAGACTCCAAAAGGGATGGGATCTGTCCAAACCCACCTGGGCTGCCCCCTGCCAAGGGTCTGCCTGGTGCTGTTGCAGTGGACAGAAAAATGGTCCCCAAAGATGTCCACAGCTTAATCCCCAGAACCCGTGAATACATTGTTATAAGGCACAAGGTACTTGACAGATATGATTAAATTATGAATGCTGGGAGGTGGGACTATCCTGGACTATCCAGGCAGGCCCAGTGAAATCACAAGGGTCTTTATTTTATTTATTTATTTTTTTTAAAAGATGACCGGTAAGGGGATCTCAACCCTTGGCTTGGTGTTGTCAGCACCACGCTCAGCCAGTGAGCGAACCGGCCATCCCTATGTGGGATCCGAACCCGGGGCCTTGGTGTTATCAGCACCACACTCTACCGAGTGAGCCACGGGCCGGCCCCACAAGGGTCTTTATAAAGTGGCAAGAGGGTCAGAGTCAGAGACATGACGACCAAAGTTGGGGTGGGGGAGAGAGAGGGTCTTTATAAAAGTGGCAAGAGGGTCAGAGTCAGAGACATGACGACCAAAGTTGGGGTGGGGGAGAGAGAGATGTGACGATCTACACTGCTGGCTTTGAAGGTGGAGGGAGGGTCTATGAATCAAGGAACACAGGCAGCCTCTAGAAGCTGGAAAACACAAGGAAACAGATCCTCCCTTAGAGTTTCCAGAAGGAACACAGCCCAGCCGATGCCTTGATTTAAGAATTTTGATCTCCAGAACTGTAAGATCAAAAATCTGTGTTGTTTTAAGCCGTAATTGTGTGGTAACTTCTTACAGAAGCCAGAGAGAACTAGTGCAGCTAAGCTGGCTCGAACAGCTCAGCCACCGGCCAGCGTGGCCTGCTCGAGACTGCGTTCCACAGACGGTGCTGGCGGCAAACCCGCAGGCACAGGGGTGGCGTGGAATCGTCACGGGGAGGGTTGGCGGGTGGGTGTGGGCTTCTGCGGTGAGAAGACAACCTCCAGATGGTAACAAGGTCCCATTGTCTGGGTGTGCCCCTGAGGAGGCCCTGCAAGGATTCTATCTTTGTCCTTCCCACGTACTCTGGTGACAATCATAGGAAAGATCCCTTTTAATAGGATTCTCCAATGTTCTAATTCCATCTGGGGGTCCCCAACTCTTCAGTCAAGTCTGTTACACACGCGCAGCCTCGGCTTGGTGTGGTCCTGGGAAGTAAGAGGCAGGAAGTGGCGGAAGTGTGGCCGTGTCCACGTCATCCCATGGTCCCTGAGGCCACCTGGGAAGCAGGGGCAGCATTGCGCCATGAGGACGGGGGGCAGCATTGTGCCAGGAGGATGGGGGGCAGCATTGTGCCAGGGGACCGGGGGGCAGCATTGTGCCAGGAGGACGGGGGGCAGCATTGTGCCAGGGGGACCAGGGGGCAGCATTGTGCCAGGGGGACAGAGGGGCAGCACTGTGCCAGGGGGACAGACAATGCCAGAGCTGCATGAGGGGCGCAGAGAGGAAAAGCAAGGGGAGCCTGGTGGGAGGGGCGGATGTGAGATGAGCCTCCGTCCCCCAAGCATCGAGGAGGAAGGCCCTGGGGTGGCACTGCTGACGTAGGTCACAGGTGAGTAAACAGGTGCTGCTACGCAGTGCGACGGTTGGAACGCTTCTGTCTCTTCCAAAATTCTCTTGTTAAAACCTAGTCCCCAATGTGATAGTATTAAGAGGTGGGGCCATTAAGGGACTTTGCCCTCATCAAATGTCTCCAGGCTGAGGGGGGAGGTCCTTTTCTCTCTTGCCTTCCGACTTCCACCATGTGAGGACACGTCCAGATGGAGGATGTAACAAGAAGGCCCTGACCAGATGCCAGCGCCTTCATCTTGGACTTCTCAGCCTCCAGAACTGAGAGGAAATACATTTCTGTTCTTTATAAATGACCCAGTGTGTGGTATTCTGTTACAGCAGCACGAGATGGACATAGACACACGGGGACTGAGCAAGCCGCAGGCGCCTGATGCAGAGGACGGAGCGTGCATTTGGGTGGGGGGTGCATGTGAGGTCCTTGGGGAGGGCCTGAGAGAACCAGGGCAGCTGGATGTCCCCGGGCCTGATGGTGAGGTGAGGACAGGATGTGGAGCATTGGCAGCTTGTCAGGGTTTCAGTCCAATTCCGGTCTTCTGCAGAGGGTCGGCCTGAATCCCCCTCAGCACAGCCCTCACAGCCGCATCCCCCAGACTGCCCCAGGCCCCTGAGCTGGGCCCATACGTCCTCCCGTGCCTTGAGCCGGCCACTCCTCTGGATCTTCCCCAGCCCAGGGAGCGTGGCCAGCCGGGTCTCCTCTCTAGCGCTTCCTCCTCTGCTGACGTCCATCCTTCCACTTCTGCAGCTTTGCAGGCAGAAGAGACCCCTGGTGTCCCCTGGTCCCTGCGAGTCTTGCTGTCTTCCTCTTGGGGGACCAGAGTCCAACCTCCTGCAGGTGGCTGGGGTCATTTGTCCTTGACACCCTTCACCTCTGTGATGACACCGCACAAGGGGTCCATCCATAGAGACCCACACCTTCGTATTTGAACACCACTTGTGACAGACCCTGTGTTTGGCTGACTCAGCCCCCACCCCCGGCCACCTTTCATCTAGGAACGGCCAGCCATGGGGCATAGCGCCGGCCACTAGGATGTAAGCGGATGTTGCTGGGTGGGCGTCTGGGAAAGCCATTTAAAAGGAACACACTTGGCTGGCACGCTTCTTCAGCCTTCTGCCCC
>NW_007739213.1:0-3749 GCF_000696425.1 Galeopterus variegatus | reverse complement strand
GGCACAGCAAGGAGCGGGAGAAAACTTCCCAGCCTCAGACCAGAAAAGGTTCCTGGACTGGCGTGGGGGACAGGACGGGGCTGGGGGGGCCTGGAGTCACCCAGGGAACCAGCACCGGGACCTGCGCTGCCCGGGGTGGGAGCCACTCCCCGCAGGTGGGCACCGGGCCCTGGAAATAGGCCAGTCCGAGCCAAGATGTGCTTTGTGTCTTGGTACAAATGAAAGAATGTAAAACATCTCATCGGCCATTTAACACAACGATCACACATTGAAATGATACTATTTTGGATATGTTGGGGCAAATAAAATATTTCACTAAAATCAATTTTACTTCCTTTTTTTTTAATTTTAAGGGAATGGGTGAGCTGAGGTTTATTCATACAATGGAACGCTTCACCGCAGTGAAAGCAGATTGCCTTTTTTATTTTTCGGAAGAGCCACTGGCCAGAGAAATGACTTGAAATGACGAATTCCATTCAGATGGGTAGTGGAAAATCTGAATCTTGAACCCAGGACTCCTGAATCTTAGCACTTAGAAAAATCTTTTATTTTGAAGCAATTTCAAACTGAAGGAAAAATTGTGAAAACAAACAACTCCCTTGGGCAGGCCCGGTGGTGCACTGCTACAGTGCGCCGCTTGGGAGTGCGGTGGCGCTCCCGCCGAGGGTTCGGATCCCACATGCAGACCGGCCACTCACTGGCTGAGCGAGGGGCGGGCGCAGCACCGAGGGTTGCGATACCGTTGCTGGTCCCGGTCCGGTACGGGCGCGACACTGAGGGTTGCGGCCCGTTGCCGGACACGAAAAAAAAAAGACAAAAAGGAAAAAAAAATAAAAAATAAAAACAAACAACTCCCATATATCCTTAATGCAGATTCACCTATTTTAAAAAACATGTTGCTACCTTTTTTGCTGTTATTCTGTTTATAGCTATATATTTTTTTTCCTGAACCATCTGAGAACAGACTGCTGACATGGTCTCTATTCAAATGCGCTGGGTACCGGGTGCCCTCCTGGTGTGTTTTTGGATGGTATCTTGTGAAGGCCTCCTATAGCTGTGCCTTGCCTTTGTTTTACCATGCAGTTTCCCCTTCAAAATACAGCACCTTGCTTGGCACAGAGTGCCAACGTGATAGCTATTTGTAGGATTAAATAATGTTAGGTTAATCATCAGTCTATTCACAACTGGTCCAAGGAGGCAAAAGGTATGTTTAAATTAGCCTAAGTCCATCAGAAAGATAATCCAGGGCTGACCCATCCAAGGTTTGGAAAATGACCTCAAGACTGTGTTGCGTGTTGTTTGTTTTTAAGACTTACACCCTATAAAGTTCATTGTTTGGGCAAACACCAGCAGTGGTTTGTGGAAACGCAGAGATCGGATAATCACGTGTCTCCACCCTGTGGCCATATCTGGAATCACACATCCCTGGATCCCAAGCCGGTCGAATTTACTGCAGTTGGTCTATCCATGCAGAGGGAATTCTGTATTTTCTGGGTCAGTTTCAATTTTGAAATTGAAATTGAGAAGGGGAAGGGCTCGAAGTAGGGGAAAGGCCAGAAAACCCCTGTGCAGCTCTCCAATCCCCCTTCCATCCACCCCTTGGATGTTATTGTGCTGAAAGAAAACTCAGTTTCTCCCCAGCCTTGAGTTTTGCTATTTCATCTCTCGTTGGCTCTTCCCCACTCCTGAATTTTTCCCACCCTGACTGCAGCATGTCAAAGGGAGGGACAGTCACTCCACCTGTGGTTGGTGTAATGGATTTGGGGTCAGACAGAACAGGTCTTACATCTCACCTCTGCCCTTGTCATGGTCACATGGTCTGGGGCCATCATTCAAGGCCATCCGTTCCCCAGTGCCCCTCCAGCACCTTCTCCCTCACCAGGCTCAGAAGCGAACTCTCTAGAAAAGGCTCCTGCCGCTTCCCCACGCTGCCCTCTGTGCTGTTTGCTGCCTCTGGGACTCTTTCCAGGCACCCCTGACCTGTATTCTCACTGTCTGCAAGTTCTCTGTTGCTGGTGCTTTCCTTTAGGGCTCTTCCCATCTCCTTCAAATTCAACCCTTTGGACGCTCCCCTTTGATGTACATTATGGGAATCTGGGCCCTCTGGTGCAGTGGGGTCCACAACATGCTCCTGTTGCTGAGGGCAAACCCTGGGTTGCCACGTGTCTGGGAAGGAAAGTGGGAAATGGAACGGCGGTGTCTACCTTTCAGGATTGCCAAGAGAGCTACGTGGAAACACTGAGGGGGCCTTGACCCCCAAATGTTCTATCTATGAATTATCTTCCTTCCTCCCTCCCTTTCCTCTTTCTATTTTCCTCTTTCTCTCCTTCTCTCTTAGCAGTGATTGTTGAGAAAGTCTATGAGACCCCATGACCTTTGTTTGAACAGATTACAATTGGGAGCATAACTAGCCACTATTCTATTAGTAAAACCCAGCAGCACGTGTTGGCTGGCCACAGAGCGACAAGGTGACTGAGCTGGCCTCAGCTGCCACATGCAAGCTGTAACAGCAAGTGCTTAATAGTAACATGTTAGAGCAGATTGTAAGGATGGCGGCTGTACCAACCAGGCACCTAACTGTTTAATGACTAAAACAGGATGTTGGCATCTACTAGTTAGTGTGTGCAGTGGATGGATTGAGAGTGCCAGTGAATGGAAGCATGATCAGTTGCAAAGAAGGAGCAGGAGCTATAATCACCCAACACTCCATTCACTGAACTCCAGATCGGAGTCACCTGCAGATATCAATGCGCCAAGCAGCTCTCGTCTTTCTTAGAAGCAGAGCAGGGTTGGAAAACCACCTCTCTGGGCATCCCGTGTGTGGACCAGTGAGGGGGTCAAGCATGTCCTAAACCTGTCAGATTACTGACCTCATGGGCCATCGGCTGAAGAGAAAGGTCTGCACAAAATTCCCTACAAGTGTTAGAGAAAGAACTCTGCGAAATGGAACTCATATCACAAGTGAAGCTGAAGCTTCTTCATCCTAAGACTAAAGCTGATCACTCAGTGCCTCAGGACAGCCTTGGAATGTGTGTGTGTGTGTGAGGGGGGGGAGAGAGAGAGAAGCTTCATTATGAGAGAGACAGAACTCCATAATAAACAACATATGTCCCTGTCAGCTGGTGGTTTCCTAAGCCTCCCTCTTTAATATTGCATTTATGAGAAACTGGTGTTTTGTTTTGTTTTTAAAAAGATGACCGGTAAGAGGATCTTAACCCTTGACTTGGTGTTGTCAGCACCACGCTCTCCCAAGTGAGCAACCGGCCATGCCTATATGGGATCCGAACCCGCGGCCTTGGTGTTAGCCGATTGAGCCATGGGCCGGCCCGGAAGCTTAAAATTTTGACCCTGTTTCTTGTTTGCTGGGTGACCTCAAGCAAGTCACTTAACTTTTCTGAGTCTTTAAAAAATAAGCACAATTATACCCTAGTTCCTAGGGTTGCTTTGAAGGGTAAATGATGTCCTGTACATGAGAGCAACTAGCATGAAGCCTGGCACATAGCCAGCCAGGTGACAATGTCAGTTTCCCTCCCTCCCTCCCTTTATATCTGATCACTGAGGGGATTGGGCTTGGGTAGCCACCAGGTCCTAGATCTGCACTGTCCATTGTGGCAGCCACAAGCCCCCTGTGGCTACTGAGCACCCGGAATGTGGCTAATGAATTAAGAGGTGCTGTAAATGTAAAAAACACACTGATTTCCAAGACTTAATGTAAAAAAAAAAGAATGTAAAATCTCTCATTAGTAATT
>NW_007739212.1:40376-41227 GCF_000696425.1 Galeopterus variegatus | reverse complement strand
CCAGAAAGGTATGGGAGGATATATTCAAAATACTAAAAGCCAGAGATTGTCAGCCAAGAATACTATACCCTGCAAGGCTGTCTTTCCGAAATGAAGGGTAAATAGTATATTTCTCATACAAACAAAAGCTGCGGGAGTTCACCACCACACGACCACCCTTACAAGAAATTCTCAAAGGAGTACTGGGTTTGGTACCACCACTGCCATACAAACCCAAGAAAAATCTAAACCCACTAGTATAATAAAAATGGCATACATGAAGAGAAAACAAACAAATGAAAAGGCTATCTACATCCTAAAGAACCAACAAACACAGAAAACAAACAGTAAATCAGAAAGCAAGGAACAAAAGACATTTAAGACAACCAAACAGCAATCAATAAGATGCTAGGAATAAATCAACATTTTCCAATAACAACTCTTAATGTAAAAGGCTTAAATTCCCCAATCAAGAGACATAGACTGGCTGACTGGATTAAAAAGGCGGAACCAACTATATGCTGCCTTCAAGAGACCCACCTCACCATAAAGACAACACATAGACTAAGAGTGAAAGGATGGAAAAAGATTTACCATGCAAACAGAAAAGATTTTCATGTGACAAAGTAGACTTTAAACTAAAAACCATAAAAAGAGACAATGAGGGACACTACATAATGATAAAAGGACTGATCCATCAAGAAGACATAACAATCATTAATATGTAAGCACCCAATGTTGGAGCAGCCAGATTTATAAAATAAACTCTATTAGACCTAAAGAAGGTAATAGACACTAATACCATAATAGTAGGGGACCTGAACACCCCACTGTCAATATAGGACAGATCATCTAGGCAAAGAATCAGCAGA
>NW_007739212.1:36444-37970 GCF_000696425.1 Galeopterus variegatus | reverse complement strand
CTTGGATTGGAAGAATCAACATAGTGAAAATGTCCATACTACCCAAAGTGATATACAGATTAAATGCAATCCCCATCTAAATTCCAATGACATTTTTCTCAGAAATGGAAAGAACTCTCCAGACATTTGTATGGAATAACAAAAGTCCATGCATAGCCAAAGCAACACTGAGCAAAAAAAATACAGCTGGAGGCATAAGACTACCTGACTTTAAACTATACTACAAAGCTATAATAACCAAAACAGTATGGTACTAGCATTAAAAGACACACTGATCAATGGAATAGAATAGAGAATCCAGAAATCAACCCACACTCCTACAGCCATCTGATCTTTGACAAAGGCACCAAGCCTATTCACTGGGGAAGAGACTGCCTCTTTAGCAAATTGTGCTAGGAGAACTGGATATCAATATGCAGGAGAATAAAACTAGACCCATACCTTTCACCGTACACTAAAGTCAACTCAAAATGGACTAAAGAATTAAATATACACCCTGAAACAATAAAACTTCTTAAAGAAAACGTAGGAGAGACACCTCAGTAAATAGGTCTGGACACAGACTTCATGAATAAGACTCCAAAAGCACGGGCAACCAAAGGAAAAATAAACAAATGGGATTATATCAAACTAAAGAGCTTCTGCACAGCAAAAGAAACGTAATAACTTCGTATAGCATACATTATACGAAGTTATCGACACAGCTAGCATTTGAAAGCGTACAGTACTCTCCTTGTTAAAATGGAATCCCACAGGCTAGCTAATTAATTCACAAGTCTGCTAACTAATTCCATCCTAACAGCTTAAATTTAAAGTTAATGAAACACAGCCAGGGCTCCATTATATTTTGCTTGTAACAACCTTCCATTACAAAAAAGGAAAAAGAAAAAAGGGTGAGAGGAAGAAAAAAGTTGGGGCTTCATTAAAAGAAAAATGTCTGGGACATCATCCTGGGCTGGAATGCACCCACAGCCAGAAGCATTCCTCAGACCAGCCTCCCTGCCAAGTCTCAGGGAAGCTGCTTCTCAGCAGCAGGAAAGAAATCCCCACAGGTATCCCATGACCAGGCTGACCAGAGCTCATAAGGCAGCATTGTTTGTGGCTCTGCAGGGTCTGCTCAAAATGGAAAAAATCTGTTCACATAGACTACTGTGCACTTAACAGCTTCACACTCCATCCTGCTAAGAAACTCACACTTGGACTCACATTTCCAAGTGAGAGGGAGGCAGAGAATCTCTGTATCCTCTCTTCACCCCCCTCCAGATTTGGGTTGAGAGCAGCAGTTTATTTCTTCCAAATAAATGAAGATGTGACTAAAGCTCAAGACTCAATCACTCATTTAGGTTCAGGGGACAATCACAAATGCCCTGTGGAAGAGTTTGGTCATTGTCCTGAAGGAAGTGGATGCTGCAGATTCTTGACTGTGTAGCTACATGATCCAAGTGCTTTTGGAAAATTATTCTTCCTCATCTTATCAAATCTTAACCAATCACTATCTCTACCTCCAGCATTTATCTATTTGACAA
>NW_007739212.1:33149-35444 GCF_000696425.1 Galeopterus variegatus | reverse complement strand
TACTCTGCTATAAAAACGAATGAAATACTGCCATTTGCAACAACATGGATTGACCTTGAGAGAATTATATTAAGTGAAACAAGTCAGGCACAGAAAGAGAAATACCACATGTTCTCACTTATTGGTGGGAGCTAAAAATAAATAAATAAATTCGCACACACACACACAGAAAATCCGGGGGACGGGGGGAAGAAGACTTAACAACTACAACTCCTTGAAGTTGATAGGACAAGCAAACAGAAAGGACACGTTTGGGTGGGAGGGCGGAGAGGGAGGAGGGAGGGGGGTTTTGGTAATGGGCCACAATAATAAATCTCATTGTATATCGACAAAATAAAATTAAAAAAAAAATTACAAACACAAATAAAGTTAGACTAGTGAAAATAAAAAGAAAGCTATAAGACAAACAGGAAAAGAGTAAAATGCCAAAAGTAAATCTTTCCCTATCAGCAATTACTTTAAATGTAAGTGAATTAAATTTCCCAATCAAATCACAGATGGACTGGCAGAATACAGTTAAAAAAATAAAAAAATAAAGAAAAACAGAATGCAAATATATGCTCTGTACAGGAGACTTATTTTGAATCTAAGGACACATGTATAAATGGAAGAATATATTCCATGAGATTGGTAACCAACAAAAATAAAAAAATAAAAAAACCCACAACGCCCCCCAGTGGTATCTATGCTAACATTAGAGCAAGTGTAATTCAAGAAAGAAGGAAAGAAAGAGAGAGACAGAGAAAGAAAGGGGGGGGGGGGGGGGGGGGGGGGGAGGATTAGAGGGAGGGAGGGAGTAGGAAGGAAGGAAAGAAAGAGAGAGACAGAGAAAGAAAGGGGGGGGGGGGGGGGGGGGGGGGGAGGATTAGANGAATTTCCTCCAATGATTAGCAGTGAATTCTCCAGATTTCCAAGCTTCACTGGAGGAATTGTCAGGTACACAGGAGCTTCTTCCTGACCAGTGTGGGTTAATGGGGTTGGCAATGATTCAAGCTTTCCACAGTTTGTATACAATCAGGCTGAACATACACTGATCTCAGGATACCTCAGGAACCCTCAGCTTGTAGGAAGAATAGGACATGGGAAGGGTGGGGACCAGGAAGCAGAAACGCTGGACTAAGAGGATGGGGAGGAGAGAAGGGAGGGTGTCCTTGAGTCTGCGCCTCAAGTAATAACTGCTTCTGCTTCCTCTTCACTCGTTCCCTGAGGGAGAGGACTCAGTTTTCAGAGAAGAGCAGACACTTGCTCAGCAAAGGTATATCGATATGGTTATTTTTAAAATATATGTTGTCAGCCGTATTCGTCCCTAGGAAGTATCCAGTTTTGGAGGTTCAATTCTCTGGTGTGAGGGTGTTCTGTGTGAGCACACAAGTGTGCACTTGAACCCAGCAGAGGTTTACAGTGGGGATCAATAGCAGGGGTGAGGTGCTGTGCAGACCAAGGGTCTGGAAAATGGGGTTAGGAGCTGTATGGAGGGAGGGTCAGGAGGGACACGTGTGGTGTGGAGGGAGGATGGCACACTGTTGCTACTTCTGGGGGAAATTTGCAGAAAAAAANTGATATCCAACTCCATCAGTGCTTGTTATCATGTCGAGAGCATCAGAGGAAGCAATGACACCAGCTAACATTTTGAGTGCTGGCTACGTATCCGGCAGGACTCCCCATGAATCCTTCCAAACACCCTGTGAACTTGGTCCAGCTATTAACTTATTCTACATATAAGAAGAAAAGAGTTTACTGACTTATCCAAAGTACTCAAAAATAGGGTATTTTATAAAAATTGTCGTTTCTGTATGGCACAAGGTCCACTGTCTTTTTCAGACCTTTACACGCCCGTCACTCTGATCCTACATTCTTCTTTTCTTCATTCAACAATAGAATATGGTAAGGAGGAGGATTTGTTGAGGGGATAATAGGAGAAAATTTCCTGTACTCCATTTGCTCCACATGGAAAATGGTTAAATAATAGGAAGAAGGAAGATTGCTAGAGGTCTGATTTTCCATTTTTTTCTAAAGGCACCTCATGGTTAAATGCTCCCACCACTTCAACAAGCACATCGTGATTTCCAACTCATGCTACAGGAGAGGGACCATATGTTTGGAGTTTTGCACAATCCTGGTGTAGCTCCTCTCTTTGCTCACAGTGGACTGCCTGAAGCAACAGGTGAACACCTTGTTGAGAGACACCAGGTTACAGGTTCTGAGGATCATTTCATAATCAGTGCGAGGTTGTCCAGAGCTAGGTGGCCCTAGGGACAGAAACGTAGACTGAAAACTCCTGTATTCACCTTGTTT
>NW_007739212.1:30842-31572 GCF_000696425.1 Galeopterus variegatus | reverse complement strand
TGCTAAATTACGTGTTTTAGCAGCAGTACCTAGGCTAACTGCCACCACCAATGGACAAAAACTGTCTGCATGTTACTACAAGTCATACCATGGGACCACCACTCTTTTTGTATTCCAAAGTTCCTGGAACTTATGACTCGAAGTGCAGTGTCTAGCCAATCAATAGCTAGCTTTGTTCTCTTAGCAACCAATGTAAATTTTTAGCATATAAAGCCTGCTCACCTGGCACCTGCAGCATTACGGCCAACATGAGGCCAACAGAGACTTTGAGACAAGTAAGAGAGTGAATTGCTACTCATTTGTGACTCTATGAAAAGAGCTCACTGTGACCCAATGCACTGCTCCAGCTTCATCATATCTGAACGTGGTTTGAAATGATAGGAAACCACTCATCAAAAACTGAACTTTTCCTTAAGGAGCAACCCAGTAGAAGCACCAGCTGGATTTATGTATAATACCTATGGAGCTTCATTTTGCATGTACTTAAGTAAATTGGCCCGCATACCTAAAGATGACCTTCAATTACAATGGCCAAAATGGTGGTCTTTTGAAATTCCTAATTTAATATACTTGTATGTCTAATTGGTTAAAGCTGGTTTTAGAACCAGACAAATTGAGTGAGAAATTTACTGTTGATGGTATCTAGAATTTCCAAAGAAGGATATGGAAAACGCTGCTTCCCTCCTGGAGGTAAACAAGGATGTGGCAGCAACCACATAGAACTAGAAAA
>NW_007739212.1:27146-29596 GCF_000696425.1 Galeopterus variegatus | reverse complement strand
ACATGGTTTGGATAAGAATCCACAATGTAAACAAAAACCAGATGAACCTGTTCTGGATTATGTCAAATATTTTGGAAAAAAAACCTATAAACTATATTTTTTGGTATGGATGATGCAAGTCTTCAAAATTATCAAAATGATATGCTTTTACTTGACCACTTTAAATGGATAATGTGAGGACGTAATCACTCTAGTTAAAAGATACCAAATTAATTGGACCAACATCCACACTCATGAGCTCACCGATCTGGCTAGTCAACTTCCTAAAATTTTTCAAAAGAAGGATCATGCCTCTAAGGTCATGAGCAAGCACATTCAACAGATGTCTAGTCAGAGCAAACATTTTAGAACAGGGCAGACCACCCCAAATGACCAAAGAGGAGTCTGCTTCTATGGCAGAAATCAGGCTACCTTCATACAAATTGCAAAAGACTTAGCAAGGACAGAATAGCCCACCCAAGATGAATAGGTCTGCTTTGAGGATTTACAACCTGCCTCTTTCTCTGCTAACTTAAGAAGAGAAAGAAAACGCTTTAGGTTCCTAACTCAGAAACACAGAGGCAGAAGTATAACTGTAGGATAGTATAGCCGACAGGTAGATGCAGTGGCTAAAGGCTTGCCACTGTCATGAGAGCAGTCTTATCTACTGCCCTGTGTCTCAAGGCAGTAGAAAAAATTATGACGGGTTGCTCACTCACTTTTTATGTTGATCATTTTGTGCAAACACTTTTAAACTCCCATTATATACAGCATTGCTCGTGTAACAGTAGGTTTCCTTCACTTGTCTATGTAAGATGGCACTTATTTAAGGGATGATTCTGGAAGACACTGTTCAGGTTATGCAGTCATCTTGTTGGCTGAGGTCAGAGAAGACAACCTTTTCCAGAGGTGATGCCAACCCAGCGAACAGAATCAAGTGTTCTAACCAAAGCTTGTCAATTGGCATAGAAAAAAGTTGCTAACAGATATAGATAGATAGACAGATAGTCTTCCTTTTCACTCTGTTAACTTTACCTAGGAGACCTAATCCATTTCTGTGACTTTAATTACCATCCACAAAACAACAACTCTGAAATCTTCATCTCCAGCCTCAACCACCACCTGAGCTCCAGACCAATGTTGCCACCTGCCAACTTAGCATCTCCACTCGGCTGTCTCAATGGAACCTCAAACCCACCTCTGAATAATTGAAATCAAGCTCTTCCCATTCCACTAGACCTGCTTCTACTCTGGTGTTCCCTACTGCAGTGAAAGGAACTATCGCCTACACAATTGACATCAAGCCAGAAATATGGGCAATAATAGTTAAAAAAGAAGAGTGTGAAAAGCAGAAAGTAAGAAAAGGCCCCAAGAACTAAGGACTTACCTTGTTGCAGGTGGGCTCATACATGAGCTTGTTCAGCGTCAGTTCCAGCTTATTATTAAAATTGGATGCCCCCATGAGCATGGTTGAACCTGCATCTTCACACTTCTGAGGGGCCTGGGAAGAAGGAAATGTGTGGTAGACCTTTAGTGTAGTTTGGCACTTTCCTTTGTCATTTGTCATCCAATGTTTTTGTTATTGTGCGAAAATGTACACAGCTTAAAATTTCTCATTTTTACAATTTTTAGGCACAGTTAGTGTCAGTAAATACATTCCCATTGTTGGGCAATCATCACCACAATCCATCTACTACAATTTTAAGTATCCTCAACTAAAGCCTTGTAACCATTAAACAACTACCTGTTCCTCCTTCCCCTTAGTTCCTGGCAGTCACCTTTCTACTTTCTATTTCTATGAATTGATTACTCTGGGTACCTACTGTAACTGGAATCTTAACAATATTTTTCCTTGTGTCTAGCTTCTTTGCAATGGTTTATCCTTATTTTTGAGGTTGATCCATGTTATAGTATGTATCTGAATTTACTTCTGTTTGAAAGCTCAATAATATTACAGTATGTAGATACACCACATTGTGTCTATCTTTTCATCTGTTGATAGTAACTTGGGCTGTTTCCATCTGTTGGCTTTTGTGATAAGCCTGCTTTCAATGTTTGCTACACAAATATCTGTTTGATTCACTGGTTTCAATTTTTTTTGGAGATATATCTAGGAGTGAAATTGCTGGATAAGATCTAAATAACAAAAATCAGAAATGAAAAAGGAGATATTACAATAGAAATGCTAAGAGTCCTTACAGACTATTGCAAACAACAATACGCCAACAAATTGGAAAACCTGGAGGAAATAGATAAATTCCTTGATGCATGAAAACTACTGACACTGAACCAAGAAGACACAGAAAAGCTGAACAGAGCAATAACAATCTATGAGATTGAAGCAGTAATCAGCAGTCTTCCAACAAAGTAAAGCCCAGGACTGGATATCTTTACTGCTGAATTCTATCATACCTTTAAAGAGGAATTAATACCAATTCTCTTCAAACTATTCCAAAAAATTGAAACAGAGG
>NW_007739212.1:23801-25502 GCF_000696425.1 Galeopterus variegatus | reverse complement strand
TCCCCATTAAAATACCAATAACGTTCTTCACAGAAATAAAGAAAAAAACAATCCTAATATTCATATGGAACAACAAAAGACTCCAAATGGTCAAAACAATCCTAAGGGGAAAAAAAAATTCACAGGTGTAACACTACTGACTTCAAATTATACTACAAAGCAATAGTGATCAAAACAGTATGGTACTGGCATAAAAATAGACACTGGATAAGAATAGAGAACACAGATATTAACCCACATTCTTACAGCTGACTGATCTTTGACAAAAGCAGTGAGAACATACATTGGGGAAAAGATTGCCTTTTCAATGACTGTTACTGGGAGAATTGGTATCCATATGCAGAAGAATGAAACTAGACCTGCACATCTTGCCATATACCAAAACCAACTCAAAATGGATTAAAGACTTAAGCATAGGACCTGAAACTATAAAACTACAAAAGGAAAACAGGGGGAACACTTCAGGAGGTAGGACTAGTCAAAGACTTTATGAATAAGACTCCAAAACACAAGCAACAAATGAAATAAACAAATAAATGGGATTATATCAAACTAAAAAGGTTCTGCATAGCAAAGGAAACAATCAACAGAGTGAAAAGACAACCTGTAGAATAGGAGAAAATATTTGCAAACTATACATCTGACAAGGGATTAATATCCAGAANGTAATCAGCAGTCTTCCAACAAAGTAAAGCCCAGGACTGGATATCTTTACTGCTGAATTCTATCATACCTTTAAAGAGGAATTAATACCAATTCTCTTCAAACTATTCCAAAAAATTGAAACAGAGGTCACTCTCCCAAACTCATTCTAAGAGGCCAGCATCACCTTGATACCAAAACCAGACAAACATAAAACAATGACAGAAAGAAAACTTCAGGCCAATATCTCCAATGAACATAGATACAAAAATCTTCAAAAAATACTAGCAATCAGAATACAGCAACACTTCAAAAACAATTATACACCATGATCAAGTTGGATTCATCCCAAGGAGACAAGGGTGGTTCAACATACACAAGTCAATAAATGTGATATATCACATCAACAAAATGAAGGATAAAAACCATATGGTTTTCTCAATAGACTCAGAAAAGCATTAAAGAAAATTCGACATCCTTCATGATACAGGCTCTCAGCAAATTATGTATAGAAGGAAAGTATCTCAACACGATAAAGCTATATATGACAAACCCACTGCCAATATCATCCTGAATGATAAGAACGGGAACAAGACAAGGATACCCACTCTCACCACTCCTGTTTAATATAGTATTAGAAAAACTAGCCAGAGCAACAAGGCAAAAGAAAGAAATTAATGGCATCCAGATAGGAAAAGAAGTCAAACTGCCCATGTTTGCAGATGACATGATCCTATATATAGAAAAGCCTAAAGACTCTACCAAAAAATTCTTGAGTTGGTAAATAATTTCAATAAAGTTGCAGGACACAAAATCAACATGCAAAAATCAGTAGCTAATTTATACTCCAATAATAAAATAGCAAAAAAAGAAAGGAAGAAAGCAAGCCCATTTACAATAGCCACCAAAAAGTATACCAGGAATCAATTTAACCAAGGAGGTGAAAGGTCCCTACAATGAGAACTGTAAATCACTACTGAAAGGAATCAAAGAGGACACAAAAAGGTTGAAAGGCATCCCATGCTCTTGGATTGGAAGAATTAACATTGTGAAAATGTC
>NW_007739212.1:21108-22152 GCF_000696425.1 Galeopterus variegatus | reverse complement strand
AATAGGAGAAAATATTTGCAAACTATACATCTGACAAGGGATTAATATCCAGAACACACAAGGAACTCAAAAAACTTCACGGTTAAAAAGCAAAACCCAATTAAAATATGGCCAAAGGAGCTGAATAGACACTTTTCAAAGGAACACATTCAAATGGCCAATAGGTACATGGAAAAATGCTCAACATCACTAATAATCAGGGAAATGCAAATTAAAACCACATTGATATATCATCTCAGTCCAGCTTGACTGGTTATTATCAAAAAGATAGAGGATAACAAATGTTGGTGAGGATGCAGAGAAAGGGGAACCCTCCTACGCTGTTGGTGGGACTGTAAATTAGTGCAGCCATTATGGAAAACAGTATGGAGTTTCCTCAAACAACTACAGATTCATCTACTGTACAATCCAGCAATCCTATTTTGGGTAAGTCCAAAGAAATAGAAATCAACCTGCTGAAGGGATACGTACACTCCATGTTTATCACAGCTTTATTTACAGTAGTCAAGATATGGAACCAACATAAATGTCCATCAACAGATGACTGGATAAGGAAATTGTGGCATATATACAATGGAATATTACTGAGCCATAGAAAAGAATGAAGTTCTGCCATTTGCAGCAACATGGATGAGCATGGAGAAAATTATATTAAGTGAAATAAGCCAGGCAGAGAAAGAGAAATACCACATGTCCTCACTCATAAGTAGGAGCTAAGAGAGAAAGAAGGAAGCAAAGAAAGACCACAGTGGTACATTGGACTTGCATAGGGAGAGAGCAGATCTAGGGTTGCCGGTGCAGAAGGGGGGCGGGGGGAGACAGGGAGAGGAGGTTTGGTAGAGGTGGGTGGTAGACACAGGGAACAATTGCAATCTGTGGTGGTGAGCATGCTGGTAGTATTGATCTGATCATCACATCTTGGGCATAGGTGCTGATGGTCAGCTCTGTGCCCCATGAATATGTATAATCAATAAAAAATAAGTAAATAAAATGAAATCCATAGCATGAATAGAGACTTTGCCAAAATAAAAAAAAAAGAAAAGA
>NW_007739212.1:5416-20240 GCF_000696425.1 Galeopterus variegatus | reverse complement strand
AAATAGTTTCTCTATTCCCAGTTTCTGTAAATTAAAATTTAGATCTGAATGCTTTATTATGTTGAAGTTAAATATTTTTTGCAAGTTGTTTTTAGCATGCTGTGTCCCTCAAATAGCACCCCAGTAGGAAGCACATAATGACAGGCTGTCCTACTATTTGTGATGTTAGTTTTGGTCCCTTGGTTAAGCTAGTGGTAGCCAGAACTCTTCTTTGTAAAAATAAGTTTCCCCTTCTGTAACTAGTAGCAAGCTGTTGGGTGGTAATTGTCAGTGTGGGAAGTCATTTTTCTATCAAATTTTTATGTAATACTTAAGAATCCTTTAATAATTTTTACCTGCTTTTATTATTTCACTGGGGTTCGTAAATAATTTTTTACAACGTTAACCACTCTTTTTACTTTTATTACATGACATTTCACTGCAAAAAATTTCCTTGTGAAGTCAGGATAAACTTCAATTATTCCTATAAGTCTGGGTAAAAACTTAGTACTTTCCCTTTAATTATCAGTATTCTGACAAAGAAATTATGTAAGAACCTCCATCAGTAGGTGAAAACCTATTGTGTTCTCTTTCTCTCTCTCTCTCTTTCTCTCTCTCTGTGTCTCTGTGTTTAACACTATGGACTCATCGTTTCTTTTACTCTATGAGTTATAATTCACTTTACCCATTATTTCTACTGAAGCTCAAATCTCCCCAAATGTCACCACTAGAGTCCCTACTGAACTGGCTCTTTTATCCCTCAAACTTGTCCTTGCGAATCAGCTTTTTTGGGTAAAAACTTAGTACTTTCCCTTTAATTATCAGTATTCTGACAAAGAAATTATGTAAGAAACTCCATCAGTAGGTGAAAACCTATTGCGCTCTCTTTCTCTCTCTCTGTGTCTCTGTGTTTAACACTATGGACTCATCGTTTCTTTTACTCTATGAGTTATAATTCACATAATTCACTTTACCCATTATTTCTACTGAAGCTCAAATCTCCCCAAATGTCACCACCAGAGTCCCTACTGAACTGGCTCTTTTATCCCTCAAACTTGTCCTTGCGAATCTTTGTCCAGTATCCTACTTTGGCACAACTGGATTTGCAAGGCTGAAACAGTTCTTTGTCTCTCCCGGATCTGGAATTAGCCATATTTTCCTGTAGTGCTCTCTTTCTCTCTCTCTGTGTCTCTGTGTTTAACACTATGGACTCATCGTTTCTTTTACTCTATGAGTTATAATTCACTTTACCCATTATTTCTACTGAAGCTCAAATCTCCCCAAATGTCACCACCAGAGTCCCTACTGAACTGGCTCTTTTATCCCTCAAACTTGTCCTTGCGAATCAGCTTTTTTTGGATTTGCAAGGCTGAAACAGTTCTTTGTCTCTCCCGGATCTGGAATTAGCCATATTTTCCTGTAGTGCAAAGACCATTTAGTAACCTGGATTTAGTACAGAGTTGCTTATTCTCCGAATCAGCTTTTTTTTTTTTTTTTGACCCTTCCAAGAAACACAGACACTAAGTTTGTTTTTTTAAAAGGATGCTTGCTTGATATTGATATTTTTAGTTCAAATTTAATGTTACAAAGATTTTGATTCAGCTTCTTTTACTTTCAATCTTTCACTTTTGTATTAATATTACAATTTCATATAATCTGAAAGTTTTCTATTTTGGCCATCTACAGGTGGAATCTCATCTTTATCTTACCCAGAGAAAACTGCCTGTCTTCTGCAAGTGAGAAAACATTGTTTTGGTTGTCTATAGTGCTCTGGGAAGTCACAGAGAAAAAGAACGGTAATGAGGAACATGGAATTTATCTAAAACACCACCTTGATGAAATATTTTTAACCATATCATACTCATTTTCCTAGAGTTAACTCTGAAATGACTCAGGGAAAGGGAAGAATTTGCCTTCCTGACAAAATTCCAGATAATGCTAATGTGGCTGGTCCAGGGGCCACACTGGAGAAGCTCTGGTCTGGCGTAGACACCTTAGTCTGTTTTGAGAGTCTCCTGTGAAACCGAATATTCAGCCTCAGGAGTTCAGCATTTCTGCCTTTCCTTCCAGGGTGAACCTGAGCACCAGTTCTTTGTGCCATGGCAGAAAAGTATAAGCGGACTCCAGCCCTGATTGCCCTTCGCTACCAGCTGCAGCGTGGAGTGGTGGTCCTGGCCAAGAGTTTCAATGAGAAGCACACCAAGGAAAACTTGCAGGTGATGAGCAGGACTGTGGGCATCAGGCTCTTGCACAGCGCCCTGCATGCATGTGCTTCTTTGGGTCTCAAGACTTCTTTTCCTAAGTCGATTTCCTTGGAATTTATTATGCCTGTGAGCTTTGTGTGTGTTCATAAGTGTTTTCCCCTACTCTGCAACAGGAGATGCATATGGCTAAATAGTATTAGGATTGGAGAGAACAAAGAGGTTCAGGTTTCAGCATTCAGTTGGCTATTTATGTGATAGCTCTGCACAGTGACATCTCATTTTATTCATCTTCCTTATTATGAAATATGGAAGTTGAATTAGGTGATATTTAGTCTCCAAATTATTGTGGTTTTATTTTGCATTTCTCTGAATACTCGTATAGTTTAATTTTTATATATTTATTCTCTTTGAGTTTTCTCTTGCATAGTGTCTGTTCAAGTCTTTGCACATATTTTTGTGTTGCCTCACTTTCTATTTATGTGTAGAAAACCATTATTATACCACTGCCTATGCTATATAGCAAACCACCACCAACTTAGAGGTTTAATAGGAAAGTCATTTATTTAGCTCATGGTTCTGTTGTTCAACAAGAAGCCTGGGCCCAGTTGAGCTGTTCTTCTGTTATGAGCTGAGGTCTCTCGAGTATTTGCCATCAGTGAGGGACAATGAGGCAGCTCTGCTCCAGGTAGTTGACTGGGCTGTTGTTTGGGGGGCCTTGGCTCTCCTGCATAAAATTTTTCTTCCTCCAGCCATGTAGCTCTGGCTTTACCTAATCACATGGCAGGATCCCAAGGTGTGAGTGGATACTTGCTCAGCTATTTTATGTCTAGGCTTAGAACTGGAACCTCGCTGCTTCTGGCAAGATCCATCAGCCAATGCATGTTACATGACAGGCCAGACTCAAGGGCTAGAAAAATAGACACCACATCATAATTGAAGGAGGTGCTAATTCACATAAAAAGTAGTTGTCTTACACGGAGATGAGAATTATTGGAGGACATTTCATAATCAATTTTTCACACTGTAGATATTAATTATTTTTTAGATTCAGATGTTCAATTATCTTCTCCCAGGTATCACTTGTGTTTTTATTCTTTTTGTTATATCTTTATAATCAAAAGTTCCTACTTCTTTGTGGTTGATGAGTCTTTTTCTATGTATTATCTAGCAAATGTGTTCAATCTTTCCTTCCAAATTTTGTCTTTAATTCATTGGGAATTGTTTTTGTTAATACTATGTGAAGTAAAATTCCAAATATATATACCTTAATAGGTATTCTACTATTCCAGTAACAATTACTGAAAAGTTCATATTTGCCAAGAAATATTTATTGTCATTTTAGTCATTTATTGAAGGTATATAAGTATGTTTCTGGCATCACTTCTGTTTTCAATTGACTTATTTATTTTTCTATACTCTCTTCATTACATTGGAAAATAAGTCATACTGTCCAAAATGTTAAAACAATTTCCTCACTTTTTTTCATATTCAAGAATATCTTGGCTAATTGCGACTGTTTGTTCTTTTATGTAAAATTTAGGATCATCTTAACAAGTTACGCTAAAGAGCAAATCTTCAAGTGTTTCCTTGATAATGCATTAAAATTGTTAATTGATTTAGGGAGAAATGACTTTCTGACCAAATTGATATTTCCAATCCATAAACATGGTATGAATTTTCAAATATTTAGGTGATATTTTAACACATTTCAGTAAATTTCATATCTTTCTTCACGAAGACATTTGTATATATTTTATTAGATTTATTCATAGAAAACAAATATTTTTGGTACATTTTTGCTAAATTTTTCCTTACTTTTTGTTTTAAGAATTTCCTATATATAGAAGAGTTCAAATAATAATGCAATGAGATAATCTTACCTAGATTCGACAATTATTAATTGTTAACATTTTGCATTCTGTCTGTCTCTCTCTCCCTTTCCCACTATTTTGGAGTATTACTATGGATTTTTGGACCTATTTGCTTCAATATGTTAGCAATTAGTGACAATCTTTTTGATAACTAAAGTGCCCCAAATTTAGATGGTGAGAACCTCTTCAACCCGTTCTTGTGGTCTTTGAATGTGATATATTTGTACAATTCCTTGCTTAAAATATGTTGAAAATATCTTTTTTCTGCACTTTAACTGTTCACCATTGGGATATAGAAATGCAATTGTGTCCATGAAACTTACAGAGTTTCCTCATATATTTATGCAATTTGACTTGGCATTCTTCTGGATATTCTAAGTACATGTCTCTCATCTTTGAATAATGACTGCTTTGTTTTTCTTCAGTTTCTTTTGAGATCTCCTTCTGTCTATATTATTGGGTAGTTTCAATGTATTATATCAAAGATTAAATTTCTGTGTTTGTTTCACTTGGTATTCATTAGCTCTTGAGTGTTTTGCTTGATATCTTTTATAACTTTTGGAAACATGTCAAAGACTTTAAGTATTGACTGTACCATTCAGTCTGGATTTTCCAGGCTGACAATTTGCAGTCTAAAAATAACAAAAATTTTCTAATTTTGTGATAGGTTTTTGAATTCCAGTTGACCTCAGAGGGCATGAAAGTCCTAGATGGCCTGAATGGAATTTTTTGATACAATGCCAGTAAATTGTCTGTGACATTGGTAAACATATTGCTTTAATTTATTTTCTGAGGAGGAGTGTAGAATGGGTGTTCAAAGCTACTTCAATACCAAGAAGACAGAGGCCAGTTTGAGTCATGAATGAGACAAGACTTTTCTGGAACTCTCCTCTCAGAGTCTCTCCAGAGCTCTGTTCTCTGACACAGCAAAGGATGAGGAGTCCCAGGGTCATCGTGGAGTTCCCCACATGGGCCTTCTACGTGCCTCACTCCATGAAGCTTTCCAGAGCAGTCAATATCATTGCTGAATCCACACCTTCCAGGGAGACCTCTCTTTCCTATAGCTATCTGGTGTTCATACATTGTGGGTTTTACCCATGTAACTAATTGAATGTTTCCAGAACCAAGTTTATATTTTCTTCCCTCAAACCTGATGAATTCCTAACAAGAGTACATAAATTTCCTTTGATCTTGGGTCCAACCAGAAATTTCTATCACCTCCATATGGAATCATTCACTGGATAATGTTAACTCAGTATCTTTAATAGTTTCAAATCTCTTCCTTCCATTTTAGTGCATGTTTGTTTATAACCCCCAAATTGCATTTGTCTACAAAACAGCTGGCCTTGGTGGGGTCAATAAGAATTTTTGGTTTTGATTTTTTTCACTAGGGAGATCTCAATGCAAAAGATAAAATATTGTAGAAAAAAGAGTCATGAAGCCAAAGGAAGACTGTGGAGACAAAAGCTTCATTGATGGAGAGCATTTGTAGCCAAGAAAAGATCTTTAGTATTTCTTCCTGCTGCAAGGTTCTAGGATGCATAGAAGGACATTCATTATAATGAGGAAAAGCAATTTTAACTGTAATATATGAAAAAAAATGGGCAGAATGACACATAAGTATGCAAGAATTGGCTGATATACTGTAATTGTTAATATTTCATTAATGTACAAAAAATAAAGAATAAGTAAAGAAAATTATTCAAGAACACAGGGAGACTGGCAAGAAATACAAACTTAATCCTCTCATCATGAGGAAACAAACTTTCATTTCAGAACACTTTGTTGAAAACTTGGGATTTTGTCATGGGCTACTGGTTAAACAACTTTGAGTCTGACAGTTGTTCAGGACCCGACGCACTTTAAAATACTTATGTCTTCAAATATTCTCATTCTTGTGGCCACATTTGCCCCATGAAAGAGGCTCTCTCAAGCCATGTCCTTCAGCTCAGAAGTGTCTAACCAAGCTGTTCAACTCACAGTCTTTCCTGGAGTGATTCATCCCTCGAGACTAGAGGGGGCCATTAACTTCCAGGACAATTTCTTTGACTGTTTTCTGTCTTCCCTCACTTGATGATTTCAGATGTTCTCATGGCTTGAAATACCACCTCTAGACTGAAAAATCCAAAATGAGTATCTCAAGCTCAGCTTTTCCTCCTAAACTCCAGAATGAAATATCAAACTGTCTACTCCACATTGCCATGTGAGTTTCGGATGACCATCTCACACTTAACATGCCTCAGACAAAACTCCATTAAACCTTCTGCAATCCTGTTCTACCTCAATTTTCCCAGTCTCAGTAATTGTCAACGGCATTCTTGCAGTCCTAAACACCAGGAATCATAGAATCACTTTTGACTACTTTAGTATCTCACACTCCATATATAATCTTCGGTCTAGGCCTGACATCTTCGCTGTCAAAAATCTGCCCATATATTAATAAACAGCTCTACAAACATGCTAATCCAAGTCTTGTCATCTGTTTAGATTTTTACAGTTGTCTACTAGCTAGTTTGCCTCCTTATGACTTTCCAACTGTGATGGATAATTTGATGTGTCCACTTCACTAGGTTGAGGAATGCTGAAATAGCTTGTAGTATGTTATTCCTGAGTGTGTCTGTGAGGGCATTCCTGTGTGTCTGTGAGTGTGTCTTTCAGGAAGGGATTAGCTCGTAATCATAGACTGTGTAAAGAAGATGTGCCCTAACCAGTGTGAAAAGACTTGCTCAAATTTCTGGAGGGTCCAGAGAGAACAGAAAGGCAGCGAAAGTGTGGATTTTCTCTCTCTGCCTGAGCTGGGACATTCATCTTTCCTGACCTTAGACCTATTTCCTCTGAGTGAAACCCTCTTTGCTTAGATAACAGCATGATCTGTTTCCTCCTTTTCAAGGCTTTTTTCAAATATTTCTTACAAAATTAGATTTCTGTGGCCATGCTATTTAAAGTTTTTATACTTCCCATATGCATCCATTCCCTGTCCTTTTCTCCTGTTTTATCTTCTTTTATGATAGTTCTTATCATGTGCCCTGCTCTTTGTTCTATGTATTTATTGGTTTATTGTACATTCCCTCCAATGGAAAATAAGTTCCATGACAAAAGATATTTTATTTTCTGTTTATTGTCATTTTCATTATAGTACCTACACAGTGTCTTTAAACATTAAATATACTTCATAAATATTTTTGTTCGATAAAATAAACTTTCATATAATTCTTGAATATTTAAAACAGAGGTTATTATAAAACCTTCTTGAACACACACACACACACACAAAGCTAATAATGCTGGACATCATGTTCTTCTAATATTCCATATGTTTGGTCCTTGTATTATAAATGCTTTTTAATCTCATGTTAGTCTCAAGCTGCTAAATTTGTAGGAATTTCTTAGAAAACATGGGACAGCTTTCCTTGGTCCTCTGCTCAGGTTCTTTCATAGTCTGTGATCATGGTTTCAGCTAGTCCTTTGATCACATCCAAAGGCTTCTTTGGACATGTATCTACTCCCAAGCACAGGTGTTTTTTGGCAAAATTGAGTTTCTTGCAGGTGTTGGGCTGAGTGCCTCAGTTCCTAGCTGGCTGTGGCCAGGAGCTGTCCTCAAGTTCAGACCATGGGTTCCTCTCCAACACACCACTTTCTTCATCAACATGTGCAAGCTGAGCAGTCAAGTGAGCAAGACTGATGTCATGTCCTTGTATGAACTAACATCAGAAGTGATCTCTTTACCATTGCACCCAAACTCAAGAAGACAAGAGTATGCAGGGATGTTACCAGGAGCAGGGTATCTTTGGTGGCCATCGTGATTTCTGCTGACCATTCCTTGAGTGGATGGTGAGTTTCTTGAAACCATCTCCTCTCAGTAGCCTTTGAGAAATCTTAGAAAAAGAAGATATCCCTGTCAGAAAGGCATATCTTTCCCATTACAAAGGGTAGGCAGAGATTGGAAGATACAAGCTAAAAGTTGTGATATCAACCTCTGGAAATATCTTAGGACATCTTTTTTTCCTCATAAAGCAGGACATCCTGTAATTTTCCTAGAATTGTGATTAAAAAAAAATAAGATAAAGTTTACTCTCCTAACCATTTTTAGTGTACAGTTTGCAAGTGTGAAGTGTATTTTCATTGTCATGCAACAGATCTACAGAAGTATTTCCTTTGCAAAATCTGAAAATCCATACCCATTAAACAACAATTCTTCATTTTCCTCAATCCCAGCCCCTGATTAACACCATTCTACTTTCTGTTTCTATGAATGTGACTACTTTAGGTAATTCATATAAGTGGCATCATCCAGTACTCTCTTTATGTGACTGACTGACTTCACTCTGCATAGAGTCCTCAAGGTTCACTTATGTTGTAGCATATGACAAGATTTTTCTAAGAGGGCTCACAAAACCAAGGCCATTTTGTACTCCACCTGCCATGTTGACTTCTGTTTAACCTCATTAATTAGCTTCACTGGCTAATTACACCTCAACATTAGGGCAAAAGTAAAGGGAACATAGGTTTCAGGGAATGAGTGATTTATTGCAACAGGTGGCTTCAGTGGTATGAGCACTGATACCATGAGACCCACCGGCTCATAGATCATAAGCACCTGGTGATTGATGTTATCAACTTACTTTATTTTATTTTATTTTTTTTCAAAGTTCTTTTCTTTTTATATATTTTTAAAATTTATTTTTTTATTATTATTATTATTTTAAATTTTATTTTGTTGATATACAATGTGGTTGATTATTGTGGCCCATTACCAAAACCCCCCTCCCTCTTCCCTCTCCTCCCTCCCACCCAACAATGTCCTTTCTGTTTGCTTGTATCAACTTCAAGGAACTGTAGTTGTTATGTCTTCTTCCCCCCCCGTTTTTTTTTTGGTGTGTGTGTGTGTGTGAATTTATTTATTTATTTTTAGCTCCCACCAATAAGTGAGAACATGTAGTATTTCTCTTTCTGTGCCTGACTTGTTTCACTTAATGTAATAACTTACTTTTCTTTAGATGTTTCCTTGAAGTTATTGTTAGTAACAGCGACTTTTGCTATCTAAACACTGTCTAACCCCAGAGAGCTAGAACTCTCATCTCTAGACCTCTGATTCTTCACTACATGTAGCTTTTCTGTTTGAGAGTCACCCCCATTAATAAATATCTTTGGTTAAAGAATGAACCTTCTTCCTTCTTCAGTCCCAAGGAAACTTCTCACTTTGGAGGGTATTAAATTTTAACCCCTTCCTAGCAAAATTCCTTCTCTTTTAAGGCTGAAAATTATCCCATTTTATGTATATGTCACATTTTGTTTATCCATCTGTCCATTAATGAATATGTAGGTTGCTCCTACCTCTTTGCTATTGACAGTAATGCTACTATAAACAAGGGTGTGCAGATATGTATTGAAGACCCTGCTTGCCATTCTTGTAGACATATATTTAGAACTGGGACTGCTGAATTACATGGTAGTTCTATTTTTAGTTTTCTGAGGAACAGCCATATTGTTTTCCATACAATATAGCAGCTGCACCATTTTACATTCCTACCAACAGTGCACAAGATTCCAATCTGTCCATGCTTGTAAACACTTGTTATCTTGTGTTTTTTGATACTAGCCATTTTAATGGGTGTGATATGTGTGATGGGTGTGAGGGAATATCTCACTGTTCATTTGACTTGCATTTCTCTTATGTTTAGTGAAACTGAGTATCTTTCCATGTGCTTGTTGGTCATTTGTGATTCATTTTGGGAAAGTACTTCTTCAGTTCCTTTGTGATTTTTAATTTTATTCTCTGGGGGATTTCTTGTTATTGTTAACTTGTAGGAGTTTTTCATGTATTTTGTATATTAATTCTTTGTCATACATACGATGTGCAAATACTTTCTCTTTTTTTTGTATATTGTCTTTCACTCTGTTGAATTTGTCCTTTGAAACACAGACTTTTAGGTTGAATGTAGTTTCAGTTGTCTAATTTTGATTTTGGTGTTGGCATAACAATTTAATGCAAGTTTCATGACATCTTTAAAAGATTAGGTCTTCGCTAAGGAAAAATCATGTGAAAGTACCCTTTTTAAACATTTATTTACAAAGGTTACACAGCTGATTCACAGAAGTAAGGAAGAAATATTGCCTCTTCATTTCAGCAAAGCATGTAGTGTAAAATGCAGATAAATATTGCAAAAAGCATGCAAGGGGTATTAGACGTATTTGTGACATGTTGAATAATAGGTTCAAAGCTGCTAATATCAATTAAGAAACACTTTTTTTTTTTGTCTTTTTCGTGACCAGTAAGGGGATCACAACCCTTGGTGTGGTGTCGCCCGCACCGCGCTCAGCCAGTGAGCGCACTGGCCAGTCCTATATACGATCCGAACCTGTGGCGGAAGCATCGCTGCGCTCCCAGCGCCACACTCTCCCGAGTGCGCCATGGGGCCGGCCCAAGAAACACTTTTCTTGTTACTCTATTTTGTTTAAAGTTTTATCAATGAAAATATAGTGTATACGAACATTTAGAACTGACACAATCTTGAGATAAATGCCAAATAAATGAATAATACAGTCAGGCAGAGGTGTCGGTGATGGGCCATAATAATCATATACAGTGTATATTGACAAAATAAAAATTTAACGAAAAAAATAATCTCCTTTTCATCCAAAAAAAAAAAAAATACAGTCAGGCAGGATTCTGACCCTGAATAGTCAGAATGATAGGTGGAAAATAATAAGAGAAATTTAAGAAAGAACATTGAAGAACATTGCTATTTTCTGTGGTGGGCTCTGAACACCAAATAAACAAGTACAAGATGGGGGAAGCACTACATTAAACATGAAACAAACCACCATGTAAGGGTTTAATCCTGTAGAAGTTCCTTATTAAACGAGAGTGTAATTTCACTACTGTGATTCAATCTAGATCGAAATACAACATTATACCCCATGAATATACAAAATTGTTCTTTGTGAATTAAAAGTACATTTAAAACATAATGTGAGGTCACTCAGGAGAGAATAGACAATGCATCTGGTGAGCTTCTGAGAGTTGTGAATGTAAATCCTATGCTTTGAGGACAAGTTGCAGCTCCCATAGTCGAAGACAGCAAGTGGGGAGTAGATCAACACATCTCCAGAAGAGGCAACAGCTGAGACAAAGGTGAGAATGCAGAAATCTATGTTTTGTCTCAGGCAGTTTTTTTTTTTTTTTAAATTCATAAAAATGTTCAAGAAAACTAAGGATA
Source organism: Galeopterus variegatus (assembly GCF_000696425.1). NCBI lineage: Eukaryota > Metazoa > Chordata > Mammalia > Dermoptera > Cynocephalidae > Galeopterus > Galeopterus variegatus. The sequence goes on along the minus strand of NW_007739212.1, from coordinate 8,966 downwards.
GAACACCTGAAGTCAGAATGGGCCAAGACACAGAGAGAAAAAGTAATGAAACCTGAGTCTTGAGATTACTATGGAATTTTGTTACATCCCATGAGTATGTTGGACCAGGAATTGAGCTGTGTTTAAGAAATCCCAAGTAACTTTTTTCATGTGAAATTTGTGCAGAAACGGAGGGTGAGTAACTTAAGTGAGACCCGAAGCAGAGTTAGTATTTAGAAATGACCACCCTGATGATTGCTTCCCATCTAGAAAATAAGAAGAAATGTTATATATGCTAAAGAAGTTTGAATTTTTTCTTCAGCATTGTATACACTTGACTCCTATGTTTTTTTAAAAAAACACATGCCAATTTGTCCTTCGTTTTAGTTTCAACTTATTTTACAAGTTGTAAAATAGTCATTACCTAGACTGAGAAAGTTGAGGTGGAACAGGATGGCAGGGGTTTACATAAGCTTTGTTTCAGGAATATTCAGTGTGAGATGTCCTTTAGACACTAAGATGGAGATACAGAGGGATAACTTCTTATTCCATTTTGCAGTTTTTGGAAAAAAATCTGAGTTGGCGATATTGATTTATGGTTTCTTGTCATAGAGGTGGTATTTAAAGCCATAAGAATATCTAGGATAATTAGTGAGTGTGTGAAAACAGAAAATAGTCCAAGAAATTACCTTAGAACACTCTAAAGTTTATTTTTTCCTTTAATTTTAAGGGATAAATCATTTCAGGAAAGACTGTATGTTTCAAAACTCGGTTGGATGTTTCTCAGCTGAAGTTGCCTCTCTGATGGGATTACGGTCTCCATAAGCAAGAGAACAGTTCGAGGTATAACTGTGGAAAGGGTACCCAAGTCCTGAGAAACTGCCAGTCTCAAAGTTATTTGGCCAATTTTTATGACACTGCCTCAATTTCAATAAAATAGTCAGAAATAGCCCCATCATCGCCCATCAAGGTCTCTGCTCTTTCCCTGAAGCACATAAATGAAATGGCCCTGACTCTTAGTTCTGGCTCTCGGATAAAATATGTGAAAAGTTTCCTTTTATCCAAAAAATATAAGTATCCAAAGAGCATTTGCTTATATTTCCCAAGCAGACAGATGTTCAACTCTCCTCTCCTCATCCTCGCCCATATCTGATTCCTAATCTTCCTTCCAGGCTGGTTCCCTCCTACCTCCCTGGCCAGCCCTCCCACTGGGATCCCTCATTCCCAGGTCCCTGGAGCTCTGATCCTTGAGATGCTGGAAGGGAGCCTTGGATTGTTGGTCATCCTTTCAATATGTGCCTCCCCTTCCAGACTAAACACAATGTGTTTTCTTGTCTCTGGAAGGACTAAGAACACACTAGCTGATACATATCTGCTACCTGCTACTTCTCTAGAGGGTGAAAACCCTACACCACCCCACCTCAGAACTTTCTGTAAAATGATCATTATCATCTCCCACCCCCCACTTCAAAATTTCTAGGCAAATCACATTTGGTCCTAATGGTCAGAAGGAACAAAACATAATAACAGGCACACTGAATAGGTAAAAATTTTAGGGAAAACAACTTTATTTTTTTTTCTTCAGGAAGTGACAAAATTTAGTGCCTTTCCTTCCTGATGGGTGGGCTTAGCTGTAGCTGAGTGTGAGTTTCTGAGCAGCAGAGCTTTAAACAGAAGTGACATGTCCAGTCGCCAGCATCTGAGATGCCCACTGTGTCACTGTCCACATGCAGGGGCTCTGGTAGAAGTCGTCCATGTCAATATTCATCAGAAAATAGATCAGGGTAGTCATCAAAACTAAAATGAAAAAGAATAATGTATAATATGGACTTCAAGACTCCATTGCTATGGTGGTAGCAAAGGCATTTCTGTGAAGCTATTGAAGGAGGAAATTTGAACCTTTTACTTCCTGACTGGTTGTTTAATCTGCCTGTCCTTCTTTCATGAACATGGCTTTATAACAAATATTTTTGTTAAAATAATAAGTAAGTTATTCAAATTATATGTTCTTGACTCATACTTCACACACAGGACACACAGAGTTAAAAATTTGAACATGTTCTTCTCCCTTAAGAACATCTATCAACACAGCAAAGTGACTTCCCATCCTTTCCCCTTTCAAATTCTCAATGGAGGCAGCAACTGATTCTGCCTTGTTTTGAACAGGGATTACAAAATAGAATCTCTGTCCAAGGAGCTTACTACGTATTTGCAGATGTGTATAGTTTAATAGCAACACAAAATATAAAGTGGTAAAAAATTATTAGTTATTATTAAGATATTTAATAGGCAGTAAGAATTACTGATTGCCTGCCACTCTGTGTCTCTTTGCATAATGTTCCTACCATACTCTCATTTTTTTCTATATTCATAAAAATACTAGTACTGATAACACTATATCTTTCAGTTTTTGAGTACATACAATTTTACATTCTGCTAATCCCTTTTCATACATCATCACATTTATTTCTATCATAAATTAAAATTTCCACAGGCAAAAGAAAATATTTCTTCATTACCCTCATTTATAATGTAAGGGTGCTTCAAAAATTCATGGAAAGATTTGTATTATCGTTTAATTTAATTTTTCCATGAAATTTTTGAAGTAGCCTTGTATATGTCCTTTCTCACACTTTATAACTTTAATGATAAAGGAACAATAAAGAATTTTTATTGGGTGTAAATTCTCCCCACAGTGGGAATTTCCCAACATTCTTCCTTTGGTTTTAAATCTCTTCTGTAAGACTTCTTCATCTTCTGCCTTGAGATCTGCATATTTCAGAAAATTAAAATCAAGTGTTTCTCTCTTCCCCACTACGATCAGCCTTTCTGAAGGTAGCAAAGTGTTTGGGTCCTGAGCAAACATGCAGTTAAAGGAATAAAGAGGTTTGACACTTTAAAGACATTGCATTGACAGGATCTGGGGAACTATTCCACATGGAGGCAGTGGGAGTTTCAGATAATGTTAGGGATGTCTTTAATCTGATTTAGAATTGAGTGGAATTGGGAGAACATGATGTAAAGATGGTTTTGGAAACATTTAATTAGGAACATTGCTAATGTCCACAGTGTATGTCCAGCAGATAGTTATAAGAATGAGAGGCTTCCATGGAAAGAATAGATTCAAGAATCCTACTGACTACTCTGCAAAATTCCATGGAATAAGGCATGCAGAGGCCCATGTGGGGAAGTCCATGGAGACCCTGGCCCCCTCACCCTGTTGCTGTGACAGAGAACAGAGCTCTGCACTGTCTCTGGAAGAAGAATTGCATAGAGCTCTTGTCTCATCCCTGACTCAAATTGGCCTCCATCTTCCTGAAGTTAGAGCAACTTTTTACGCCCATCCCACATTCCTACTCAGAATATAAACTGTAGCAATGTATTAACCAAGGTCATGTACCTTGTACTGTTAACATATCGAAAATTTCTGTTCAGGCCATCTAGGACCTTCATGTCCTCTGAAGACAACTGGAATTCAAAAACCTATTGCAGGAGCAGAAAATGTTTATTATTTTTAGACTGCATAATTGCCAATCTGGAAAATCCATGTGCATTAGACTGAATGATGCAG
>NW_007739212.1:4012-5380 GCF_000696425.1 Galeopterus variegatus | reverse complement strand
GTTCCATGGAATAAGGCATGCAGAGGCCCATGTGGGGAAGTCCATGGTGACCCTGGCCCCCTCACCCTGTTGCTGTGACAGAGAACAGAGCTCTGCACTGTCTCTGGAAGAAGAATTGCATAGAGCTCTTGTCTCATCCCTGACTCAAATTGGCCTCCATCTTCCTGAAGTTAGAGCAACTTTTTACGCCCATCCCACATTCCTACTCAGAATATAAACTGTAGCAATGTATTAACCAAGGTCATGTACCTTGTACTGTTAACATATCGAAAATTTCTGTTCAGGCCATCTAGGACCTTCATGTCCTCTGAAGACAACTGGAATTCAAAAACCTATTGCAGGAGCAGAAAATGTTTATTATTTTTAGACTGCATAATTGCCAATCTGGAAAATCCATGTGCATTAGACTGAATGATGCAGACACATTACTTAAAATATCTGAGATGTTTCCAAAAGTTATGAAAGCCAGCAAGCAAAACACTCATGTGGTTAATTAACATCAGGTAAAAAAAATAAACACTAATCTAATCCTTGATGATAGACTTTGAAACTGCACAGTGCTATTGATGAAAGGAGATCTGAAAAGCAGCCGAAGAGGAAACAAAGCTGACATTATTCAAATATGAAAGGGTCATGGACTTAAAGATCCAGAAGTATCTTGAGGCAAATGTAATAAATATATATAAGATAATTCGGTAAGTTTAGTGGATACAGTTAAATTTCTACATCCCATCAATAGACAGAATTGAGAAAAATGCTTTAAGATAATTAAATCCAGGAATTGTCCAAATACTAATGATATCATATTTAAAGGACTCAGGATCTAGCTTGAAAGGGGTCTTACTGTCTAAATTTGGGATACTGCAAACATCTAGAAGATTGTTACTAATTGCTAATGTATTGAACCCAATATGTTTGTAAATCCAGAGCAATACCCTAAAAGAGTAATACAAAGACAGAGATAAAGAACCCAAAATATAAACAATTTAGCAATCTATGAATCTAGGTAAAAGGTGTTCATTGCATTACTCTATGAACTTTTCATTATATTTAAAAATTCTTAATGATGAAAAAGTTATCAAAAGACTAAATTATCAGTTTTCTGTAAGTAAATAAAATAAAATATATACAAATATGTTAAGGAGTAAAGTTTTAAAATATAATAAAATACATTAACAGACTACCTAAGCAATTGAAAATTTATATCACAATTATGGATTGTTATCTCAATATCGTCAAGAAGTTATGTTCACTTCTAATTGATTTACATTTTCAATTTAATACGTAAACACTGAAAGACTTACTCATTTGTAGAACTTGAAAAGGTGATTTCAGATTTTATATAACAAAACAATCAGTAAAGAGTAA
>NW_007739212.1:1297-3154 GCF_000696425.1 Galeopterus variegatus | reverse complement strand
AAGATACAGCACAAATTACCCACAAAGGAAACGCATGATGTATTCTATTACATTAAGAGTACAAACTATTCTTTATAAAAAATATACACAAAGAGACTAAAAACACAAGTACAGTTTTGGAGAAAATATTTCAATGAATAAACTTGAATGTGAAAAATAATTAATATCCAGAATACATAAATGTGGTAGACTGATTATAAAAATGTCTCCAGTACTTCACATCTCCATCTCCACCATCTCTGTTACATGAATTTTCACTCCATTGCACTGGTGGTGTCTATTTCCCATCCCTTGAGTCTGTCCCACTGTGTAACTTGCATTGGTCAAGTTTGCCAGCAGCACTGATGTGCCAGATCTGAGCATAGATGTGAAAAGCTTTGCAAGTATCAACTCACTGCTTAGGGATTGTGGATGTACTTAGAAGAGGCCTGGGCCACTTGGCTGGAGGATGAAAACCATACGGAGAAGAGCTGAGGATTCCCTGACACCAGCACAGATGACATCCTGAAGCAGAGCTGACTCCTTGTCCTGCACTCGCTGCAAACACTTGAAGGAGCCCAGCCAAGGTCAGAAAACTCGAGTTCAGGCTATGCCCAGGCTAATTTTACACCATAGCATCATGAGCTAAATGAATGGTTTTTATATTAACTTCTGTCATAAGGGTGTATTCTTTTACAACTCTAGCCAATGGTATAATAATGGTATAATAATGGAACATGAAAAGAACAGACGATCTATTAAAATAAGTAAAGACTTGAAGAGGGACTTAAAAAAATCTCAAAGTCAATAAACACATGAAAATTAAACTACATGAATATTCAGGGAAAAGCACAATAAAACATAATAATTTGTGTACTGAAGATCACCTAATCCAACTCGCTCATTTCAGAAAATGATATGTCACTTGCGTAGAGCTACAGAGTAAATAGTCAACTTAATGCTGAAACCCAAATATTTGTTTTCTGTCTGATTTTAGTACTATCCAGCCAGGCTGCCTCTCCTGTGGTGAGTAGGACAAAACTTATTAATGCTCACAAAGCACACAGGCATAGGAAATTCCAGGGAAATCGACTTGGATAAAGAAGTCTTGAGAGCCTTACAAAGAAGCACGTGCATGCAGGGGGCTGTGTAGGAGCCCGATGCCCACAGCCCCGCTCATCACCTGCAAGTTCTCCCTGATGTGCTTCTCATTGAAACTCTGGGCCAGGACCACCAGCCCACGCTGCAGCTGGTAGCGAAGGGCAACCAGGGCGGGAGTCCGCTGGTGCTTTTCTGCCATGGCACAAAGAACTGGATCATCCAAGAGAACTGGGATGCTCTGGTCAGCCCTGGAAGGAAAGGAAGAAATGCTGAATTTGAGGCTGAGTATTTGGTTTATTAGAAGACTCCTAAAACAAACTAAGGTGTCCATTCTAGACCAGAGCTTCTCAAATGTGGTCTGGACCAGCAGCATCAGCGTCATCCGGGATCTTGTCAGGAATGCAAATTCTTCCCTCTCCCTAGCATTTTAGAGTTAATTCCAAAAAACCAAGTACAGTGAGATTAAAAATATTCAACAAGATGCTGTTTAGTTTAGCTCTCTGTCATTCTCATTACCTTTTATTAATTAGTTGGCCCCCCAGAGCACTGTAGGCAACGAGAACAATGTCTTTTGACTTGCAGAAATCCAGCAGTTTTCTCTGGTTGAGATAAGGATGACATTCCACCTGTAGATGGACAAGAGAGAAAAGTTTCAGATTATATGAAATACTAATATCAATAGTTTTAAAAGATTAAAAGTAAAAGAAGCTCAATAAAAAAACCTTGGAACATTAAATTTGAAGTGAAAATATTAACCTCAAGTAATGATCATCTTTT
>NW_007739212.1:0-390 GCF_000696425.1 Galeopterus variegatus | reverse complement strand
CCTGGTAAGAGATGTAAATAAGTAGTTAAACATATTAAACATAAAAAGTAATTATTAAAAACCCCCAGTAAAATAAGTAATCTTGGTAAAATAATCAACAGATACTCTACCATTATAAGAAAATGGAACATGACTTCCCCTGTAGAGAATAACCACCCAACAGATGATTAATAATTGCAAAAAGCAAAAAAAAAAAAAAAAAGTTTAAGAAGAGATCTGTGTATCACTAGCTTACTAATAGTAGGACAGCCTGTCATTACATGCAATTTCAGTGACACAGCATGCCAAGGACACTTTGTTGCCAATGATGTTTAACTTTATTGCAATAATGCATTTAGGTCTTACTTTTAATTTATAGAAATTTGGAATAGAGAAACAAGTTATCTAACA
>NW_007739211.1:37087-37983 GCF_000696425.1 Galeopterus variegatus | reverse complement strand
CTCTAAGCCAAATTTCTGTTTTTCTACACAGGGGTTCTCAGGGGAATTACCTGCAGACATGTGCCCAGAGAACCTGCTGCTTCCTGTGCCTCTACCCATCTAAGTCCTGATCACCCACACTTGCTCAGAGGTGCCTCACCCCTCATGGATGCACCTTTGGCTACTGCTATTTTTTAGACATCCATGCCTACAGCTTACAGCTTTATGCATTCCTTAAGAGGATCCTTTGTGAATTTTTAACCATCTTTTGACAAATGTAAAACTACCATAATAGCAATATTAAAACACATATTTTAAAAGCAGAAAACACAAATATTTTTAAATTCCTATATAAAGATGTTCATTTTTGTGTATTTGATATCAGTCTGTGTCCAGAAGCAATCATATTATTATATAGTAACAGTCACTGATGTAGAAGGAATTTTATAGTCTTTTTTTATTTAGCCAATCATGAACATTTTCTATATACTGCTTAGTCTTCACGATTACTATTTTTAATAACTGCATAATATTCCATGTTGAAGATATAGCATAATGTATTAAACCATATTCTCAGTGTTGGTCTTTTAGGTTGCTTTAATTATTTTTTTATTATAAACAATGCTGCAATAAAATCAGCCATTATGGACCACTTTCATTTTGCAGGGATGATTTCTTCAAAATATGTTTTATTCTTCTCACAAATCTCTGTGCTACAGATCCTTGGAGAGACTGATGCTTCCTCTATAATTTATTAATTCATTCAGTCAGTCATAAAACACTTACTGAGTGTATTCTATTTGGCTGGATTCTTGGAAATACAAAGATGTATAAGACCCACAAGATACTTATAAGGCAGTGGGGAAGACAGCCTTATAAGAGATCATTGTATTACAGGTCAGTTTTGTGATGGAAAG
>NW_007739211.1:33538-36290 GCF_000696425.1 Galeopterus variegatus | reverse complement strand
CAGTGGGGAAGACAGCCTTATAAGAGATCATTGTATTACAGGTCAGTTTTGTGATGGAAAGCAGCACAATATATTTTGGAAAAGAAACAGAATGTGAGGATGACATGTAACTGAGAATGAGTAAGTCAGAGAAGCTTCCTAAAGGACCAGAATATCAAAAAGTGAAGAGGATGGAAGAGTTAGGAGATGTGGAAGAATAAGAAAGGGCTTTCTAGAAAGAAGGGACAAGATAAAGAAAGGGGTGGAGGAGAGAAACAGCAGGAAAACTATCTTAAGTAAACCATGGAGGCTGAAGCATAAAGAGAAAAACGGATTGTAATAGTGTAAGTTATAAAAGAGAATGCTGATAAGATCATAGGGGCCAAAAGGAACTTGTAATCCTACAGAGCTGCACTGTCTGATAAAGTGCCTCTAGCCAAATGTTTTAGTCTGTTTTGTGTTGCTATAACGGAAATACCTGAGACTGGGTAATTTATAAAGAACAGAGGTTTATTTGGCTTATGATTCTGGGACAGCTGCATCTGGCATGGGCCTCAGGCTGCTTCTACTCATGGTGGAAAAGGGCAGGCAGCCGGTTGGTACAAGCAGATCACATGGTGAGAGGAAGCAAGAGAGAGACAGAAGAGGTGCCAGGGTCTCTTAAACAACCAGCTCTTGAGGGAACTAATAGAGCAAGAACTCACTCATTAATCCCCCCTCCCCCAGGGAGAGCATTAATCCATTCATGAGGGACCCGCCCCATGATGCAATCAGTTTCCAACACTGCCACATTGGGGATCAGATTTCCATATGTGTTTTGGTGGGGGGGTTTCCAATACACCAAAACTCCATCAACATATGTGGTTAATTAAATTTAAATTTTAATGAATTAAAAATAAACAAAATTTCAGTTTTTAATTCACATTAGCCTAATTTCAAGAGCCCTTTATCCACATTGGCTAGTGGCTATAGTGTAAAACATTTCCAGCGTTTCAGAAAGTTCTATCAGACAGCACTGCTGTCAACAATGAGAGTTTTGTTAAAAAGTTAGAGCTTTGTCAAAAAGTTCAGTTTGGATTTTCTTGCTTTGGGAGATACAGAAAAGAGCACATTTTAAAAGCGTCATTTGTTTGTAGTTGCCTTTTTAACTAATTGAAAATTCGTGCTGAATTTTAGCTTTGCTAAACTGTGCTTTCTTAAAAAATATATAAAAAATGATAACCCTGAGCCAGTGAGAGATAAAGCCCTGTTTCATTGGAGGCGACACTGTTGTCAGTGCAAGGATAAGCAAGACCTGATCAAGTGACAGTAGTGAGAAGCAAAGGTGCTATAAGAAACTGAGGCATGGTCAAAGGAGGGTGGACATCTGTGAACGTCCTGTTGGATCAGGAGATGCTTTGAGACTTGGTCCCTCTCCTTTCCATCCCTCAATACGTATCTCTGGCATGGATCTAGAAGCAGCCAAATGGTCCCTCCTATCACGTCCACTGCAGTGAAGAATCCTGGGTTCTCAGGGTCTCCAATTCTGAGATATAGACTGGAAGATGAGGGGAGATAGGAGGTAAAGGCCACTACTTCTGTGTCTCTCCACTACACCTGCATTAAATGAGCTTCCGCCTCCTGCCCCTCAGTTGTGGGTGTTTAATTCAACATTGATGGGATAATGAGGAAAATGACTAAGCTGTTTCCATTTTAGGAGCAGTTAGTCCTTTCCATGGGCTTGGAAACAAGTTTTGGAACTTAAACTGTAATGTGCCCTGGGGAAGTCATGACCACAGATTCTTGAGCATGATGTGAAGCAATTAACCCCCAGGGCACCACCACAGAAATCTGCATTGAAATTGGGCCCAGAATTAGAAAAAAGTAAATTTTATTAAATTTCTGTATGATTTCTTTTTGTCTTTTTTCTTACTTTTTAAAATTAAGCAGTAGAAATGCTTTAAATCAAAGTTTTTAAGGAAAAATTTTTATTGAAATATAACATATATACCAATGACAATTTAGTGAATTGCTATAAATTGAACATATTCGTTCAGTCAGCATCCAGATCAAGAAACAGACTGTTAGCAGCTTTTGGGATGCTGCTAACACGTGCATCCTTCCTTTTGCTAACCCCTCAAGTATAACCATTGCCCTAACTTCTAACTGTATAGATTAGTTTTACCTGTTTTTAAATTTTATATAAAGAGTAGAGCATGTACTCTTTTGAATCTGATTACTTTCACTCAGCCTCATGTTAATTAATGGTATCCCTGAGACATGATTTTCATACCTTCTGGTATATACCCAGTAACTGGAATATAGGATTAGAAGTCATTTCAATCTGTAGTTGCTTGAGAAGCCTCCATACTGTTTTCCATAATGGCTGAATGTCTTTACCATCGCACAAACAGTGTAGAAGTGTTACTCTTTCTTCACATGCTCGTCAGCATTTGTTATTCTCTGTCTTATTGCTAATGGCCAGTCTAAGTAGGGTGAGATGATATCTCAATGTGGTTTTGATTTGCATTTCCCTGATGCTGAGTTGAGCATTTTTTATGTACCTGTTGGCCATTCATATGGTTGGCCATACATGTGTCTTACTTTGAGAAATGCCTATTCAGCTCCTTTGTCTATTTTTTTAATTGGGTTACTTGTTTTTTTTTTACTGTGTAGTTGTTTGAGTCCCTTGTATATTCTGGATATTAATCCCTTTTCAGATGCATATTTTGCAAATATTTTCTCCCATTCTGTAGATTGTCTTTTCACTCTATTTTTTCTTTTCTGTGCAGAA
>NW_007739211.1:32254-32514 GCF_000696425.1 Galeopterus variegatus | reverse complement strand
TAAAGCATCCTGCTTTATTTATCTATTTAGCTCAGGTTTGCTTTGGCAGTTTGGGATCTTTTGTTGTTCCATCTGAATGTTAGGATCATTTTTTTCTATTTCTGTGAGGAATGTCATTGATATTTTGATGGGGATTGCATTAACTCTGTCATGACTTTGGGTAGTATCTACATTTTTGCAATGCTAATTCTTCCAATCTAAGAGCATGGAATATCTTTCCATCTTTTTGTGTCCTCTTTAATTTCTTTCAGCAGTGATTT
>NW_007739211.1:31216-32151 GCF_000696425.1 Galeopterus variegatus | reverse complement strand
GAGCATGGAATATCTTTCCATCTTTTTGTGTCCTCTTTAATTTCTTTCAGCAGTGATTTGTTGTTCTCATTATAGAAATCGTTTACCTCCCTAGATTATTTAATTCCTAGGTATTTTATTTTATTTTATCAGTGACTATTGTAAACAACCTTGCTTTCTTAATTTCTTTTTCTGCTTGTTCATTGTTGGTGAACAAAAATGGTACTGATTTTGTGTATTGATTTGTATCTTGCAACTTTACTGAATTCATTTATCAACTCTAGTTTTTTGGTGGAGTTTATAGGTTTTTCTACATATAGGATCATGTCATCTGTGAACAGGGACCATTCAACTTTGTGTTTTCCAGTTTGGATTCCTTTTATTTCTTTCTCTTGCATGATTGCTCTAGCTAATACTTCCAATACTATGTTAATAGGAGTTGTGAGAGTGACCATCCTTGTCTTCTTCCTGTTCTAAAAGCTTTCAGCTTTTCCTCTTTGGGGATGATGTTGGTGACTGGTTTGTCATATATGGCTTTTATTGCATTGAGATACTTTCCTTCTTTGTCTAATGTATTGAGAGTCTTTAACATGAAGGGATGTTGAATTTTGTCAAATGATTTTTCTGCATCTATTGAGATAATCGTATGATTTTTATTCTCGATTTTATTGATGTGGTGTATCATATTTATTGACTTGTGTATGTTGAACCATTGTTGCATACCTGAGATAAATCCCACTCGATGATGGTGTAAAATTTTTTTGATGTGTTGCTGTATTCTGATTGCTAATATTTTGTTGAGGATTTTTGCACCCTATGTTCATTGGAGATATTGGCCTGTAGTTTTCTTTTTTTGTTGTACCTTTGTCTGTTTTTGGTATCAGGGTGATGTTAGCCTCATAGTCTTATTAGTCTGGGAGAGTAGCCTCTGTTTCAATTTTTTGGAATAGTTTGAA
>NW_007739211.1:29908-30906 GCF_000696425.1 Galeopterus variegatus | reverse complement strand
ATTTGAAATCTTTCTATTCTTTTGATGTAAGTATTTATTGTAATAAACTTCCCTCTTATTACTTCTTTTGTAGTATACAAGTTTTGGGCATAATGTGTCTTTATTTTCATTAGTTTCAAGAAATCTTTTGATTTTCTGTTTAATTTCTTCTTGTACCCATAGGCCAATCAGGAGCATGTTGTTTAATATACATGCATTTGTATAGTTTCCAAAGTTTTGCCTGTTACTAGTTTCTAGTTTTAATCTACTGTGATCTGAAAAGATACTTAAAATGATTTCAATTTTTTTTTTTATTTACTGAGACTTGGTTTGCGACCTAACCCATGGTCTACCCTGGAGAATGTTCCATGTGCTGATGAGAAGAATGTGTACTCTGTAGTTGTTGGATGAAAATTTCTGTATATATCTGCCTTGTCCTGTTGGTCTAAAGGATAGTTTAAATCCTATGTTTCTCTGTTAATTTGTTACCTAAATGATCTGCCCAATGCTGAGAGAGGGTAGTTCAAGTGCCCCATTATTATTGTGTTTGGGTCTCTTTCTTTAGGTAGGTATAAAAGCATTTGCTTTATATATCTTGATGCTCCAATGGTGGATGCATATATATTTATAATTGTTATGTCTCCTTGGTGGATAGATCCCTTTATCATTATATAATGGCCTTCTTTTTTTTCTTTTTTGTTTTGTGACCGGTAAGGGGATCACAACCTTTGGCTTGGTGTCCCCCGCACCGCACTCAGCCAGTGAGCGCACTGGCCTTCCCCTATATAGGATCCGAACCCACGGCCTCAGTGCTCCCAGCACTGCTATGCGCCCAGCGCCGCACTCTCCCGAGTGAGCCATGGGATCGGCCCTATAAAGACTTTCTTTGGCTAAAGTCTATTTTATCCAATATAAGAATATCTATTCCTTCTCATTTTTGGTTTCCATTTGTGTGATATATCTTTTTCCATCCCTTTACTATTAGTCCATGTGAGCATTTACAGGTGAGGTGAGTTTCT
>NW_007739211.1:12498-28813 GCF_000696425.1 Galeopterus variegatus | reverse complement strand
TATCTTTTTCCATCCCTTTACTATTAGTCCATGTGAGCATTTACAGGTGAGGTGAGTTTCTTGTAGACAGCATATAGTTGGGTCTAGCTTTTAAATCCAATCAGTCAATCTGTCTTTCAAATGGGGAATTTAATCCATTTGCATTTAGGGTTATTATTGAAAGGTATTGTCTTACTCCTCCATTTTATCTATTTTTGTTTGGATCTTTTGTTCCTTTCTTCTTTTATTGCTTGTCTTCCATGTTTGTTGTCTTTTTGAGGTGGTAAGATAGAGTTTCGGTCTCTTTCTTGTTTTCCTTTTTGTTCTACCAGTGGGTTTTCTTCTTTCTTGTGTAATCATAATAGTGATTATCATTTTTCAGATTCCAGATGCAGGACTCTCCTGAGGATTTTTTGTAGGGCTTATCTTGTAGTGGTGAACTCACACAGTTTTTGTCTATGTGGGAAATACAGTATTTCTTCCTCACTTCTGAAGGATAGACATGCTGGGTATAATATTCTTGGCTGGCAGTTTTTTCTTTTAGTATTTTGAATATATCATCCCATTCCTTTCTGACTTATAGAGTTTCCATTGAGAAGTCTGCTGTTAGTCTGATAGGAACTCCCTTACAGATGACTTGACATTTTTCTTTTGCTGTTTTTAGAATTCTCTCTTTGTCATTCGGTTTTGTCAGTTTGACTATAACGTGTTTCAGAGAGGACTTTTTGAATTGAATCTGCTTGGAGATCTTTGAGCCTTCTGGATCTGAAGATCTGTGTCTTTTCTTATACCTGGGAAGTTTTCCACTATTGTTTAATTGAATATGTTTTCAATACCTTTTCCTTTCTCTTCCCCTTCTGAAACATCCATGATTCAGATATTTGCACACTTAAGGTTGTTGGTTAGTGCTCTTAGATTTTCTTCACTTTTTAAAAATGTTTTTTTTCTTTTTTTTGTCCACCTAGTTTATTTTGAAAAGACTGTCTTCAAGATATAGAATTCTTTCTTCTGCTTGCTCTAGCCTGCTATAAGCTCTAAGTTGTGATTTTTATTTCATTCAACAAATTCTTCAGTCCCAGGAATTCTGCTACATTCTTTTTTAAGGTATTAATCTCTCTGTAAACTTCCTGCTTCATATCCTTGGTACTTTATCTCATTTTTTCGTGTCATCTAACTGAGTTTTCTTTATCACATTGAGTTTCCTTAAGATTGTTGCTGAGAATTCCTTTTCAGTCATTTCAAGGGTATCTTGAAGTATGGGATCTGGCATTTCAGAATTATTGTATTCCTTTGGTAGCATCATATTTTCTTGTTTTTTAATACTTCTAGTATCTCTACATTGATGTATGATCATCTGGTAGAGCATTTGCTTCTTTTATTATTCTGGAGGACAGGAGAGATGAAAGCTTTGAGGAAAGAGGAAACCTTTGAGAAAAGAGGCTTCCTCCTGTAGATGTGTTTTATAGTGACTCTTGAGTAAGGTATTTTAGTATTGGTTCTGTGTAGACACAGTAGTGTAGCCTCCATGTGGATACTTCGGCTGTATTCAGAATTAGAGTTGCATGTGAATGCCTCTGTGGCCAAGGCACTGGGGCATTTAGTGATTCCTTGCTGAGGTTAGTGATAACATGTTGGGTCAGCAAGGACATGGTGAGCTCTCAAGTTCTTGAGCAAAGCACCTGTGTTCCCTGGCACTCTTTGGCTGAGGTGGGTGACCCTGAGTGGGCATGTTGGCACCCTGGCTAGAATCCCATGACCCTGATGGAGGCACTGGAGTATACTGGAGCTCCTCAGTTTCACATTCCTTATATTTCTTATAGAAAGTATCTGTAGTATATTCATTAATAGTTGTAGGCAAATCAAGTATTTTATTATATAATCACTGAAGTAATCCTTAAAGGAGTCCTATGGAAAGTTCTTTTGGGATGAGAAGTCAGCAGCACTGTGTCTTAGTCTTGGTTCCAGTACTGTGTAAATTTAGCTAAGTTTTGGGCCTCAGTCTCCTCACTCCACTCATTGCAGTGGCTAGACAGAATGTGTGGAGCGTGGCACATGCAGGTAAGGCAAAGGCCCTCAGGCTTGCACAGGCAATGGCCTAGAGTTGCTGGCTCTGAGGCAGGGGCCCCAGCTGACCAGGAAAGGAGAGTCGGTGTGGAGAGCCATGCTCCAGTGCCAGCACCCTCGGTTCTCGGTGCTCGGCTCACACGAGGCTGCCCCCTCCAACAATGTCCTGTCAGCACTGCTCCTCTGCTTTTTGTTCACCATGTCCTCCCTTCCATTCTCAAGAGGAGGACAAAACAGAAGAAATTTGTGGAGCAAAGTGAGTGTCTCCAGATGATCGGGCAGGAAGGGACAGAGGATCAAGCAGAAACTTCTTCAGTGTGTTGTCAAGTCATGCCAAGGACAGATAAGATTCTAAGCCAGCCAACTCCAGCACTTCCACCACCCCCTAGAGATACTGTGTTCAAGTTCAACCTAAAGGAATTGGCAGTGAGGTCTTGTAGGAACAGCCCCGAACATGCTGAGTTGTACTACCCCTCACTCCTTGCTCTGACTTTTGCATCATCCTGCAGGGAAGACTATTAATGGCATTGCAGATAAATCACAGGTATTTCTTCAGGAGAGAATAAGAAAGAGAGAAAGAAAATGTCCACTCATCAAAAAAAGCCACTTGCATGTATTGAAACAACACACTGTATCCCACAAATATGAACAAGTAAATGTTGAAATTTTTTAAAAAGAAAGAAGAAAGAAAACCACTCGAGCACTCTGTGCTAAAAGGTCCCCATCCACAAGGGGGCAGCAGCATGTCAAGGTCATGGATGCCATGTGTGGTATCAGGGTGCTGCCTAACGGACCCCTAAACTAACTGCACGTTTTGCCGTTGGGTCTGCTTCCTTCCTGAAGAGCTAAATAAACGAAGGAAGAATATAATGGATTGCTTTATTTCCCCTCCTTCTCAATAATAACAAAATCTTATTTTCTAAGTGGAGTGCATTGTAGGATATTGCAAAGAGGAAGTAGCCAAAGGAAATTTCTGACAAAGCTGGAAAACAAAGAAACACACTTGTCCTACAGTGCCTGGAGTTTAAGGCAAAGGCACAACCATCCCTTTGTTTCCTCCTTGTTTTCCTTTAATCCACAATGACACAAGCTGGAAAACAAAGAAACACACTTGTCCTACAGTGCCTGGAGTTTAAGGCAAAGGCACAATCATCCCTTTGTTTCCTCCTTGTTTTCCTTTAATCCACAATGACAGTCACAATCCAAGGTGAGAGATGTAAACACTGAGCCAGAGCAGGCTCTGAGAGAATTAGTTCTGTTCCTACGGAGAAATTTGAAAAGCACCATTCATTCCTAGCAGTAGAGTGGCAGAGCCAATGTGAGGAGGAGACACTTGGCTCCTCTGTTTGGAATGTGCATCTAAAAGCTTGTTTTCCATTCAGTGTCACAATTGCAAGAGCCAAAGGGTTTTGGTAAGGTGAATACATGTTCTGGACCTTGGAAAAGGCTCCTGAACTCATCCCAGATTAAAACAGGAGCAAACGAAGGAGAGTTTTTTTAAGTAGTTTGAAAGCAGTTTATTCTTCACCTAACATTAGGTAAATGGGAAATAAACGAATTATACTTGTTATAGTTGGAGGGTGTTAGTTTACTTCAGCAATTGCAAAATGAATTCTATGGAACTGGTGAAGGATGCTAAAAGTTATGTGAGAAGGGATCTTTGGGGTTAAATGTATCCACCAACCAAAAGGTTAAAATAAGTTAACCACTAACTTTCTATTAACTGTGATACTGAATTAACTAAATATCCCAAGCCTCACCTGTAGTAGTTAGTGGACTATTTACTGTATTTCTGTGGATAAATGCGAAAATAGCTCATACTTAGTTACCTCATTAAATATCAAATGCATGATTTCTTTGGATGCTGTATTTTTATTCCCAGTGGGAAATATGCATTTTAAACCACAAGAGGGCAGCAGCATTACATTTTGAATCCAGTACCTCTTTTGAAGCTCAATATTGGGCCTAAAACCATATTTACAATATAACAATTATATTTTTGTCCCTATAGCTCTGATTAATTCTGATGGTAATTTATGAGTACAATTATTTTTAATGTAAGTGCCTGTCACTGTGTTTTGCAACAAATGAATTTACTTTCAAAGAAAAGTGCAGTAAAATAATTTTAGTGAGTGAACTCAAGTGCCTCAAGAGAGGGAATTTCTTAAAAGTTGTTTAAATTTCATTTTTAAAGATCACATCATTAAAATTATACAAGTGATCATTTCAATAATATTAAGGGATATTAAAGAAAAAAGTATACTTAACAATGAATAAAACTTGTTATAGGTTAGATGAATGTATTTTTTAAATTATACATAATTAAAATTTTAAAAACAGCATAAAAACCTACAATAAATAACCCCAATTTAATGTAAAAAATAATTGGATATGTTTCTGCTGCTGAATCTACATTTTATTCATTTTTAGGATGCAATAAAGTTTCAATAGTTTTATATAGCCACCAGGTGGTGCTGCCTTCTGAAACAGTGAAACAGATAGAAAACTGAAAATCTGAGAATTATTATACATGTCCAAAGCATATTTATAGGCTCACCATATTTTTGGAAGTGTAGATTAAGTTTAATTTCTGTAATGGAGGCCTTTGAGAAAATAAGCTTTAAAAAATCCAGGGGAGAAAAATGTACTGTCTAGAGCAAATACTTTACAGAACTATATGCAATTAATGATTCATTTAATGGTGAAATTTAAACTTACACACTGACCTTTTCAGAAAAGAACAAAATGGCCTATTGTAAAAAAAATCCCAGCCCATGAAAGCTACTTATTTTTATCCATGAAATTATTCCTTTTGTTTCTCACACAATGAAAAACAATTACATTTTATCACCTTTCACATTGGTAGTAAAAGAAAATCGTTTCCTAATTTAGCAAAAGGTGGAGAAATCAAACAAATCACATTTAATCTGTGTTATCTATAGATGCTGAAGTCATTATATATGTAGAGAAGCCAAACTTTATCCATATTCACTCAGTTACCAAAAACAGTTTCATTTAAATTTGGGGGGATAAATGACATGACTGCAGATATCTTCCTATAGCATGAACAGATTTGGAATGTGCTAACCATTTCATAAAGAAACGTGTTTTGCAATGATTACCTTTTATATAGCTGATCAAATCGTAACAACATTATGAAATATGACAAGGGTGAGATGGTTATAGGTTCTCTAGAGATGGTAGGGATTTTTCATTTCTTTAAATTTAATTCTCAAAATAACCATTTGAGGTGTTATAACCTCCATGCCTAGCTTTGAAAAGAGAAACAGAAGTCGAATTCAGTTTTGACCCCCAATCCACACTTTTCCTATCAATATTGATAAAATCAAGGGGGAGATAGGCGTGGCATGCCACCCTCCCCCCATCCCCTGCCCCATGCCTATGGCAAGATGGTTAAATGATCCTGAATTTCTTTGCTTCTGAACCCACATGGAGGCCCAGACTTCTCAGCTCAGCATTCCAGGCAGCCACCACCAGTTGGTAGCAGAGGGTCACGTTGAAACCTATTGGTTATCCTGGCCTTTTCGATCATGTTGCTACTAAACAGAAGCTCACTTTTCTCAAAATTTCTGTAAAGTTCTAGAAACGATAATCAGTCTTGAAACACTAAGTGTTGACAGAAGATTGAGACATTTTAGCTTATGAAGAAACTAAGTCCCTATGTATTTGTAGGTGCTATATTGGCAGTGAGTAAACACCTCAGTCTCTTCTTAAGTTTCATTAATTCCCTGTACAGGAATATGTAGGCCCTGAATATGTGGTTAATACTTGAATTTTTGATTGTCCAACTAAACAACATAGTAATAAAATAATAGCTAACATTTAATAAGTCCTGAGCAATTAGTCTGTGGCACCTCCCGTTCTAAGTGCTTTTCATGTGTCCTCAGAACAACCCTATTAGGTATTTATTATCGTTCCCATTTTGTATGTAAGAAAATTAAGGCAAAATGTATAAATCAAAAAAATGTAACTCCACAAATCTAGGAATTTTGTGACACCTTTGGGTCAATATTTGGAGGACCACGGCCTTGCACAGTTTTCTGTATTTTTCACTGGGTCATTTACTGATTCTCACTCAATCAAACTGAAGTAAAAAGTGTGCCAATTGCTAATTTACTGTTCCAAGGCTACAAACTCACCTTTTTCTACTTTGTGATGCTGGCTCTGGGACTCTCCAGACCGTATTTCTGCTTTCCCAGCTGCTCCCTACTAGTCTCTACCAGTAGGGGGGCGGGGGGTTAAAAAGGGAAGGTGGAAGACGGACTTGCTGCTCTGTCTGCTTGCAGCTCCTGTGAGCATCAGTCCTGTGACATGTCGTCACACTAGCAGAAGCAGCTGCTTCTTGTGGCCGCAGCTGACTCCAGTGTGCAGCTTGCCCAGTGTTTGCAGTTTTTCTCATGCTTGCAGTAGAAGCCTCATTGTGCCCTCTCTCAGAGACACCAGCACCACTGACTGAGTTTCTAGTCCTGGGGACCCCTTTTCCAAGCTTCCGTGTTTTAATAATTTCAACCACTTCCCTTTGGACGTCCAGCCCTTTGTAGCTCTTCCTACAGTTACTACCTCTGTGAAAACTTTTTGCTTTTTAGGTTACCTAACATTTTGGGTTGAATTGTGTCCCCTTGCGAAATATCTAAGCCCTAACCCCCAGTATCTGTGTATGTGACCTTATTTGGAAATAGGTTCTTTGCAGATGATCAAGTTAATATGGCTTTAACATTCTTCATTTTACATTGAGTTTTAGAATTACTAACAAAACTCAGGCCGGCCCGTGGCTCACTCGGGAGAGTGCGGTGCTGATAACACCAAGGCCATGGGGTCGGATCCTATATAGGGATGGCCGGTTCGCTCACTGGCTGAGCATGGTGCTGACAACACCAAGCCAAGGGTTGAGATCCCCTTACTGGTCATCTTTAAAAAAAAAAAAAAAAAAAAAGAATTACTAAGAAAACTCCTTCAAACCTGGGCCACCTTCTTTAATTTAATTTGTTGTTGGTTACCTTTTTTTTCCCCTCCATTAAAAAAATGATCTTCTAAAACCCAAGATTTTCAGAAAGTACCCCAATCTCTTCTCACTTTCTTCTTAAAGCATTACTAATCAAAATCTGGTTTTTAGATTAGAGACATGTATCTTTTCAACAATTTTGTTCAGTGTTGGGTCTAACTTTAATCATTTCTAATCTTCACTTCCACAGCAATTACAGAATCCTAAAATGATAATTCTGATATTGAAAGGCCACTTGGACAACAGAATTATTAGGCATAAATCATGCAAACTCATATGATTAGCCAATTGAATGGATCTCAAAATAGTTTGAGTCGATTGGGAAACCTGTCAAGGATGATTGCAGGGAAGTAATGTTCATCTCATTAGGAAAGAATTTTAAACATTTTCCAGGTGGCATGAGTTGTCACTATGCTCCACCTATTACAACTCCCAAATTTTCAAGGCCAGCAAGGTTATTTTGCCTGCCACTCTTCTCATATTGGTAAACTATAGCTAGTGATAATAAGTAATGAAATATGAAAATCTTTTCTGGGGCAGAGCCTTGATTTGAAAAACTATAGGTTCACTATAATGAACCACTGTGGAAACCATTGTTCTTAATACCAAAAATATTTCTTCTGTTGGAAAATAATCACAATATATGTTTTCCATATTAAAAGTGACAAATTCAGTTTTCTGAGTCTTCTCTCTAAAGAGAAGTGTACCTGTGCCGTGTCAGGTGGGTGAGCTTTAGTGTTAAGGAAGTCATAAATTAATGCTAAAATAAAGCAAATTTGCACTTAGGAGTTTCAGTGTCTATACTTGGATAATCACCTCCAACAATTAATTGTCCTAAAACATCCTGTTTCCTCCCTTCCCTTCCTCATCATGATTCTTTCTGCAATACAGTGAATAAATCTCCAAGATAGACAAGCTTAAAATTATAAGCTAATATTAGTCATGCTTTATCTGCTCTTAGACATTAGACTGTAATAAGATAATTCAAAAAACAAAAAAGACAATTCTTAAAGTTCACTTCCTAGATCCAGGTGGTAAGGATCCAAGCCACGACAGAAATAGTTTTGTCTAAAAGAACCAAAACTTGGCTGTCCGGTTAGCTCAGTTGGTTAGAGAGCAGCCTTACAACACCAAGGTCACGGATTTGGATCCCAGTACAGGCCAGCTACAAGACAGGCAAAACTAGTAGTCAATACAGATGAATGATATAGAAATGCAGAAATGCCCTAAGTTTGAAGAAATTTCTTTATGTACATTTACTAACTTGTCTGCAGAGAATCCAGGAACAGGACCACTCCTCTTGTCTCTTCAGATGCCTGAATATGTACTCAACCATTCACTGGTTTAGTGAGAAAATGCCAATATTCATTTCTAGAATTTCTCCAAGTCAATCTTTCTTTCATTAATTTTCCTATTTCACCTGTTTCTTCTTTCTGCCTTTTGATTTCAGGTATAGGAACCAATGGATAAAAAGCACCTCACTCCTGCATCTCAGACAAATCCCTGCTGAGGAGAAAAGGTGGACTATGTAAATTGAAAGAAAAATGACAAGTTTAGAGGTTATATACATATATGAGACAGCAGGTTTTATACATGAGAACACCTCTCATTCTTACAAATGTCATACTGTTGATTTGTACCTTATACAAGAGAAAAATTGAACTATTTTTAGAAAAATTAGCCATTCTTAAAAATGTATAACAATGAGCAATTATTACATGAAATACTTGTCATGAAGGGTTGGCATACTGTTTTCACTGGAGACCTGGGACCCTGGGTTATTGAAATTATATACTTCCCATTTCTAGATGTGTGTCCTGTATAGAGCTGTACTCAGTAAGCGTTTATTGAAATCAATTAAATCACAGCATTTCCTTGGAAGCTAATAAAAACCAAATACAGATTTCTTTATTTATAATTTAGAAGAAAAGAATTAGATAATAAAGTCATGTTTATTCCATTTTACAAAATACCTATAGACTAGATGATTCCCCAGTGTTTTTGTTTTTAAACTCTGTGATGACCTATATTTCTAGGTAGTTTTGTGAAAGTTAATTTCAATCAATTAAAGTTTATTTAATGAGCATTGGTTCATGGAGCCTACAGTGAATCATTCTATACATAAGGAAATACTTGGTAATGGGAATAATTACTTCCTGTATCCTTGTATCCCTTTTTTTCTGATATTTCTCTTAACATACGTTTAAAATAGTCTGGTTTTTCTTCCTATTCTTTTAAGAACTTAATTGCAGTATAGATACTATTTTTAGAGTGTCAGGTTATTAACATGATGTGATTATCTCAATTTGATGAAACTCTGTCCTGTAAAAACTGATGATCATAACTATCATATGTAGGGATCTTTATTTAGTCAAGCCTCTTACAAGAACAAATGATTATGTCTGCAGGTTCACAGAGTACCAGAGCTGTTCCACTCCAATTCCAAAGGATGTATGGAAAAGCCTGGGCACCCAGAAAGAGATCTGTCACATGGGTGGAGTCACCACATAGAACCTTCATAGGGAAATGCAGAGTGCAAATGTGAGCTTGGAGTTGCAACAGAGAACCCCCACCAGGGCCACACCTACTGGAGCCCTGTGAGTGGGACCACCATGGAGACCCCAAAACTGTAGAGCTACCAGCATGCAACACCAGCCTGGGAGCATGACCAGAGACAAAGCCATGGCAGCAGGGCTGCCAGCGGACTTGGAGGACCAACTCCCATTCCAGTAAGCAGAGAATGCCAGACATAGAGTCAAGGAACGTGATTCTTCAGCTTTAATATTTAACACCTGTCCTGATTTGTTTGGGACCTGTTACCCCACTCTTTTGGCCTATATCTCCCTTTTTGAATGGAAATGCATACCCTGTGTTTGTTCCCCCAGTCTATCTTGGCAGTAGGTAACTTGTCTGATTTCACAGATGAGACTTTGGACTTTTGAGCTGAAACAAATTAAGACTTCAGGGATGGAAATCTATGAAAAGGACAGGACCTTTGGGGGCCAGGGGAAGACTGCTATAGGTTGAGTTGTATCCACTAAAGGTTCATGTATTAATCCCCTTGTAATAGTGTTCAGGATGGAAAATTTTATTATGGTAATTGAAAGCTGGGGCCTTTAAGAGATGATTAGATTGTGAGAACCATGCCCTGGTGAACGGATTGATCCATTCATGAAGTAATGAGTTGATGGCTTAACAGGTGGTAATGGGCATGGTTCTGATGGCTTTATAGGAGAGCTAGTGAACAGGTTATCTGTGTATTGCTCAAGCTGTTTGCCATGTGATAGCCTGCATCATTGTAGAGCCACTACCAACAAGGCCCTCACCAGATGAGTTTCCTGGACTTTGGACTTCACAGCCTCTGAAACTGTAAGAAGTAAACTCTATTTCTTTATACATTTAAAAAAAAATCTTGGTATCACAGAAAGAACAAAAGGTTTATAACTAGATAACCTGATTTATAGCCCTTGGTTGGCCATTGATTCATTGTAAATTCAGGCAAATAACTTATTGTGAATAGTTTTCGCATATAAAAATGGGATAACTACTTTACTAGGTAGATCAAGTAAGATTATGTATGTAAGTATGCATTATAAAGTTAAATCCTTATATAAGCATTAATTGTTATTATTTAACAAGAAATAGATATCTCTTTTTGGTCTCATGATTACTACAAAGATGCCGATAAATTATCTTCTTTAATTTCCTACTGATGAATATTAACTCTGGTACTTTGATGCATAGATGAAATGCCACTCACCAATGCCTGTAAGTCTTAGTAGAGCTTAAAGGATCTCAAGAGATCAAACTTAAAACCACAACTTAAATGCTTCGGAAACAACCCACAGCTAGTAATTAAATCAGTATAAATATTACTACAATTTTTATGAATCAATGTGATTTATTTTTATGGTAATTGATTGTACATGGTTATATGTTTAACCCATGTGTTCTAGACTTTTAATAATACAAAGGTACCACTTTTGCAGAATTACCTCAAATCATAATGCTCCAAACCTATACTATTTGCTAAATAGTGTTAGAGTTGGTATTTAAAGCCACAGATAAAAGATGAATTAAGAAGTTTGGCTGTTTTTTGAGATCCTTCACTCCAAGTGTTCTCCTTGGGTTTCCTGATGGTAGCAGCAGAGCTGTTGCACACAGAAAAACAGTTATGGAGGGTCTAACTCCAGGGAGAAGCACTCACCTAGAATAGAATGAGAATCCAGTCCTTTAGTGTTACAGGGTGCAACCTGCACGGCCACACGTGAAGACCCTGGTAGTAGTAGTAGGTGTTTCTCATACAATAAAGGTGTTTCTCTGCTGTTGTCCACTGCTTTTGTTGTCCTTTAGCATCGTTGATCTCTGTCCATGGTGTATGAAAATCAAGAGATCTAGCTGGACATCTCTTTAGGGTTTCTGAAAATTGAATGACAATTACTTTACCAGATGGAACATTCTTAAAGGATAATGACACCCAGTGCTACAAGTAAACCCAGCCAAGTGTCATTTCTGTCCCCAAATATTCCGATACATATTGTGTTGAATAGGTAATTATGTTAAGAACACTCTACATTTCTTACTTAATATTGTAGGATCTTAAGAAAGGTCCAAGAAATAGCACCTGTCTTCTCCTTAACAAATTTACCAAACAACTAAGTCACTACACCTCAAAAGATGGAGTGAGTAGAGGTATGCAGCTACATTGGTGGAGCTTCTCTATCCAGAAAGAAGGAAAAAGAGCTGGAGTATGGAATAAGCATTTCCTACTCCTATAGTCATTTATTCTCTTTATGGAGTCTTGTGTTAATAAACTCCAAGTATAGGAAGAGGAAGAAATTGAGCCAGGTGAACCCTCAACTGACAATTATGATCAAGATCCTAGTGACGAAAGTAAACAGACCAGGAAAGATGGTTTCTTATGTAAGGGAATCTGATACAGTCCTATCGTTATCTGTGTATTATATAGCAGACACACACAATTAGAAAATCCTAGAAGGGTAAAACACACAGTACAGGCCAATAGAATCAATACCTTTAAAAACCCAATAATGGACTCCCATTGCCTAATTTTTAGGATAAAGTCCAAACTTCTTGGCTTGATAAACAGGATCCTTTGTATTTGTACTGTTATTACCTTTCAAAGCTACATTGCTCATTACTCGAGGATGGTGAAGGAATGGGAATGCACAATTAATTCCTCTCCTTGGTATACCACGCATATAGTCTTTACCAGCCTGATCGTTCTTCACGGACACTCTTGAGGCTTAGTATGATGAAGGATGTGAACATACATGTAGAACATCTCACGCACTGCTTAACCCACAACAGTCACTCAATAAATGGTAGCCTCTATCTCTGGTTCCTTGCACAGTTAAAAGTAAGTATTCCAAAAATGTTTATTAAATAAATGAATGAATGATTAATAAATGTTTGATAAAGTCAATGGAATTATTAGTAGCAACTCAGTTTTTACGTATCTTCATTTCTGTCCATGACCAAATATCAGGAATAGAAAATCTAATTTTCTGTAAAATCTGTCCTAATTACCAAACTGCATAATCTTATAGGTTATACAATACTATTGAACATAACTATACAGAGAAACCAAGGAAGCTATACTGAGTTTAGAAGGCTTTTGTGGACTTCTCTAAATAACCAGGCTTAAGTGTCCAAATTGAGAAAATTCTGGAAAGCAAATGATTTTTTCACATGCTACCCTGACCTTGTTATATGCATTGCACTTTCCGTCAGCTGAAAATTATTCTGTCCTCACTGGGTCATCTCCAGGTCCAGCAAGATTAATAGGCCTTTCTACTACTGGCAAAGTAAATGGAAACAAAAACTACTAATAAATATTTTTGGGAAAGAACCTGGAAAAGAGAATGAAGAGTACTCAAAGAACAAACAACCTGAATCAGGAAACTTGGGTTATTATTCCCAGCTCTGTCATAAATGAAGCTGAACAAAAATTATGGTTTTCCTGGACCTTGGTTGCTTAACCTATAAAATGGTTATAAAAATTCTCTATTTATTGTCAGGGCACAGGTACTCTGAATACACAATGAATTTGCTTAATCCCACCCAAAGTTTCACTATGTTTTCATCGCTTGCCCCAGGCTTCTGATTCAGTATTGTCTATGCTTACAGTCTTTTAACAAACATTCATACAAAAATGATCAGTTATTGTAAAAGATATAGGAATAAAGAACAGTTACTGACCTCTTCTCCCTTAAAACCACCCAAAACAATAAGAAGAATCAAAAATATTCAATGAGTCAAGAAAATGTCTGTGACTTTATAATACAAACTGTAAAAAACAAAACAAACAAACAAAAAAAAACTTTTAGAGGTGGTAAATTTGGACAAAGCAGAGTTGGGCACTGGGAGTTCTCAATGCTTTGTGAAGATAGAGTAGATGTCACAGGTTGAAAAACTCATCCATTAATTCTTAAGTTGAAATGATGAATCTACAGGTTTGGACAGGCTGTAGAAGAAACAAAGGATGTCCCCTCCAGCCCCAAGCCCACATATCACACCTGTAAGGAATTAGAACCGAAGGGAAAAACCACACAGACATGCCCTTGTTACTTTGCATACTTAAACTTCTTGCCCAGAAATATGGCAAAAGTAAGGTGGGGTTAAGGAGGGGGTGGAAGCAGCCATCCTACGTCCAGAGGGAGACGGGCACAGGGATTTATTTCATTGTGAAGCCCAGTAGCTTCCACAGGAAAACTGATAGGATCTTTACTCCAAAGTGGACAATAATAGCATGGTGAGAAGATAGTTGATTTAAAAAAACAAACAAACAAACAGACAAACAAAACCTTTATTTTGGCTTCAAATTTAGCAGCTGATTTCTTCTCATTTCATCCTACACACTCTTTTTTGGCAATTAGGCAAGATCCACTAATTAAAGATTAGAAAACTCTAGATAGAAACTAGCATAGAAGTTATATATAGCTATGGCCAAAAAACAAAACAAAACAAAGAAAACCTGTGGCAAAAGTTAAAAATAAGAAATTGTCAGTAAAAACCAGATAAATAACATACTACAGAACTGGAATTACACTAGGAAATAGACACAGAATGTGCTTGGGAAAATATTTTTCAATAATGACTCTGTGACTCTTCTGAAAACACATCTCAAAAAGGAGATGTAGGACATGTGAACAAAAAAATGTTAAAACAAAATATCAGAGTTTAGTAATAAATAGAAAAGAAAAATGTAACAACTTCTGAGCACAAGCACTTTATAATCAACAAAAAGTTAGAAAATCTTGACTGAAAATGCAGGTGTCAAAAACAAAGAAACATCAAAAAGCAGGAAATATTCCCATTTGCAACAACATGGATGAGCCTGGAGAAACTAATGTTGAGTGAAATAAGCAAAGCACAGAGGGATAAATATTGCATGTGCTCACTCATATGTGGGAGCTAAGAGAGAAAGAAGGAAGGAAAGCAAGACCCCAGTAGTGCATTGGTCTTGCAGAGGGAGAGAATATTCCTTGGGCTACAAAGTGGAGTGGGGGGAAAGGGGAAGGGGAGGGGAAGTGGGAGGGAGATGGGGATAATTGGGTGGGGAACATAGGGTACAAAAGCAATTTCTGGTAATGGGTATGCTGTCAGTATGAATCTGGCCCTCACATTGTGCCACGAGGGGTGACAGTCAGCACTGTATCTCATGAATATTCATAATAAATAAATAAATAAATAGATAGATAAATAAATAACAAGAAAACATATAATTATGCAGAACACAAAAAGCAACATAAAAGAAAGAACCGATAAATTGAACATTATGAAAATTAAGTATTTCTGCACAGCAAAAGGTACATTTAAGAAAATAATAGTTAAGCCACAGAATGGAAAAAATATTGGCAATATGTATACCTGACAATTATATATTCTATGGATCATTAACAACGTCAACCAAATTTGGGGGAAAAGACTTGAACCAGTACTTGACAAAAGAACATATATGATCGCAAATAAGCACATGAAAAGTTGCTCAACATTATTAATCTTCAGGGAAATGCAATTTAAAATAGCTATTTTAATTTCCATACTTATAGTATGAAATAATATTTTATACCCACCAAGATGGCTAGGACTGATAATATCAAATGTTAGCAAGAATACGGAATGATCATTTCTCTTACCTATTGTTAGTAGGAGCATAAAATTGTGAAACCACTTTGAAGAAAAGTTTGGTATTTACCTGAGTGATAAAAATACATCTGCTCAATGGTCCTCCACATGTACATGCTCTGCCTGAGAGCACCAGCTGAGGACTCAGCCAACAGTCAGTAACAACCAGGGACAGGTGAGTGAACAGCCCTCCAGATGATTCCAGGACTCAGTCATAAGAGCTCCCAATTTTTGAGTCATCCAAGCTGAGCCTCATACAGCACGGAGCAAAGAAAGAGTCATTCCTATATACTTACCATACTTTTTCTAAATCCCTGTCCCACAGAACATGTGAATATGATAAAGCAGTTAGCTTAAGCTAGTAAAATATCTAGACCAGTAAACTTTGGGGTGGTTGTTAGGTAGTAATAGTAAGTGGTCGAGAAGTTTGGAACCTGGAAGTAGGAAAATACCATGACAAAAACATGGCATTGGCTTTGAGGCTGGGTTACATAGTAGCTGGAAGGCCCTGGAGAAGACTGTCAGTGGAAGCTGAAGACCTCTTGGGGGAGAGTTAATGATGACTGGAAGAACAGGGAGAGAAGTGTTTCTGCAAGTTAGAGAAAAGATTCTTGTTGTAAAGTGTTGGAAATTATAGCAATATTTTTGCTTGTGGCAACATAGAAAATAGAAGTGGTGATGAGTGACTTTGAGGTGAGGTCAGAAAAAGTGGCACAGCTTTGCTGTTGGAACATTTACGTTAGGAGGCCTGAGATTCCAGGTATAAAACCCGACTAGTCTGAGGGCACTATGCTGTGAGGAGGCAGATGTTGCACGTAGGTACCTGGTTAACAGCCCAACTGAGGGGCAGCCAGCGGCCTGCCTCGCCCACCAGAAACATGAGTGAAGATACGTACCGGTGATTCCAGGCTCCAGCTTTTAAGTTTCCCCCAGTTTTTTAGTCTCCCCTGCTGAGGCCCCAGACAGTTTGAAACAAAGAAAAAGCATCCAGGGGCCGGCCGGTGGCGCACTGCTACAGTGCGCCACTTGGGAAGTGCGGTGGCGCTCCCGCCGAGGGTTCGGATCCCACATACAGACCGGCCACCCCCCGGCGGAGGG
>NW_007739211.1:0-11519 GCF_000696425.1 Galeopterus variegatus | reverse complement strand
GTCACGAAGAAAGACAAAAAGGAAAAAAAAAAAAAAAAAAGCATCCAAGTTGTCTGTCGTGCCCTGTCTGAAGTCCTGACCCAGAGAATCGGTGAACAAGATAAAAGGACTGTTTGATGCCACTGAGTTTTGGGGTAGTTTGTTATGCAACAATAGTAGCAAGAATAAGGAAACAAAAACTGTCCATTTTATTCAGGTTGTCCAATTTGCTGGCACAAAATTGCTCACCCTATTCACTTGCCATCCTTTTAATATCTGTACGACCTCTGGTGATAACCCTTTTTTTCTTTCCTGATACGGGTGATTTGTATTTCCTCTTTTTTTATTACTTAAGTCTAGCAAAAAAAGAGTTTGTGAAGGGAGATTTATTTATACTAGACAATAAGTTTTTATCCATTTCAAATGTAATAGTTATTCTTCTTTGATGTGTCACTTTTATTGAAAACTAATTAACAAACTAATTTCCTGGGTAACCAATATATGCTGTTATTATTTATTATTCATCAGTGTGGTGCTGTCATAAAAGCCAGTGAGGGATAGATGAGGACTGGCCTTCCTTCTCTTCTCAGATTTAGTTGTACTTGAATTGCCCTCGAAAAAGTGTAGTGTTACAAATTTGGGACCTGCAATCTTTGAAAGGTAACATTAATAAAGAAAATGTTTGAGCAGATACATATTATGTTTATCAATGTTGTGTTCAAAATAATTTTCTATCGATGCTTGTTGACATTTTCAGAATTTTTTTTAACATAATAAAAGATGTTTGAGAAAATATGAAAATCAAGAGAAGGAATGGGTTTATTAGGGTAAGATTTTGTTGATTAAATGGGCTACAAGGTCTTATTGACTGTAGGCAGTCATTTAAAGTACCTTCATCTAACGTACCTGTCACAGTGTTAAGGGCCTATGACACAGGGGAAATTTCTCCTGTGTTTGGATGTGTCATTCTGAGGAGAAATATTATGGATTTTGAACTTTTCCAAATGACAACTGAAAATCATTAAGCATTTTAAGCAGGGTGAAGATATTAGAGTATATTTTTTAAAGAGAAAATTCTGACTGTGGGTAGAGAATTGGAGGGAGTGTGGATAGAGTGGACAAAAAGGGGAAATCTAACGTGGGTCAATCACAGTGGTCCAGGTGAGCAATAATGGTGGCTTAGACATAGATGATGGAAAAGGGTCTGAATCCAGTAGATAAAAGTAGTTTATACAATTAATGGTATTTGATGATTGATTAGGGGTGTAGGGTATCAGAGAAGGACATGTCAAGAATGACTCCAAAATTTCAGACATATGTAACTGGGTAAGAGGTGGTGCCATTTAGTAAAATAGAGATCAGAACAAAAAGAGCAGATTTGAATGCTCAGAGTGAATATCATGAGTTCAGCTTTAGGTAAATGCAGCATAAGATACCTGTGGGGCATGCACATGCAGGGATTTAATAGAAAAGTCTGGTACAGTTTAAACTATCTTCCTCCATTTCCGGTTGACCATTAATCTTCTTCTACTCACCATGCTGGTTCATATCCTATATTGGCCCATGCTGTATTGTTCTTTGTTTTAAGAGGACAAAAGCATGAAAATTCAGTACATATTCCTATGAAAAGCAAAGTACTCAGTGAGGTAGCATTGAGATGGTAATGTATGCTGGAATACTGAGTCAGGCAATGATCCTAATGACCTTTATTAAGATCTATAGATGAATCATAACAGATTAGCTGAAAAATTATGCCCATTAGCCCTCCAGCCAAGTCAAACAAGGGGAGGAATATCCAGGATAAATGCTGTGATGGGATACAGGCTTCAGGAGGACCAACCACACAGCTAGGAGGTTGGTAATAAGAGATGTTCCTCTACTTAACAACAACAGTCCCTGAGTATCTTCCTGCATTTCAAAAACTGCTATTCACTGTGGCTAACAGCCCCTCTTCTCCTTGTAGTCCCTTCTAGTCTCAAAGCCTTTTGATGGCTTTCTTTCTCACCCAGAGTACCCTCACCTAAAGACCACGCTGAGTCTGGCTTCTTCCTGTCAGACCACTCTCATATCCCACCACTTCTTATTTTATTCAGTTCACTTCCTGAACATAGGCTTCCTTGATGGTCCTTGATATAGTTTGGATATGTTTGTCCCCTCAACCTCTGTCCCCACAAAGCCACGTCAAAATCTGATCCCCAATGTGGCAGTGTTGGGAGCTGTTTTGGGTCATGGGGTGCGGATCCCTCATGAATAGATTAATGCCCTTCCTTAGGGGTGGGTAGTGAGTGAGTTCTTGCCCTTTAGTTCTCTCAAGATGTGGTTGTTAGAGGCCCCTCCCCTCTCTCTCTCTCTCTCTCTCTGGCTCCCTCTCACCACGTGATCTGCTTTCACCTGCTGTCTGCCCTGACGTTTTCCTCCATGAATAGAAGCAACCTGAGGCCCTCGCCAGATGCAGCTGTCTCAGACCGTGAACCAAGTAAACTTCTTTTCTTTATAAATTACCCAGTATCAGGTGTTCTAACAGTACAAAATGGACTAATACAGTCCTCAAATCAGCCAGGCTTGTGCCTGCTTCAGGGCCTTTGCACTTCCTGTTCCCTCTGCCAAGAACACTCCTTCCCTATTGCATGGCTCATTCCTACCCCTGCACTTCACATCTCTGCTCAAATGTCCATCGTAAGAGAGGGCTTCCCTGATTATCTATGCACATTAGTACCCCCCCATCACTCTATCCACTTGTCTGGTTATTTATCTTCATATCACTTTCAACTGATGTGTATTTATTTGTTTATTCTCTCACATCCCCCAGCCCACCCCAATCCAGAATGTAAGATCTTTTAGGGCAAGGACTTGTTTTTTTCACTATTGTATTTCCAGCATGTGGAACAAATCCTGGCACATAATAAGTGCTCAATAAATGCTTGTTAAAGGAATGAATTAATGAGTAGATTACTGGAAACAGTGGGGTAAAGATGGCAGGTAACCTGAGACCTATTGCATGCCCTTTTTGATTATTAGAATGTTCTGTGTGTTTTGTGTTAATCATTGTCATATAGAAGCTTCATTTTTTACATAGTAATTCATCTTTTATTTCCCTTTAGGTCTTTGGGTTCTAAGCTTCATTTGTTTATTTTTTATGTCAGTGTAAGAAAAGTTTATCTTTGTTCTGAACCAACAGTCATATCCTTTATTTCTCCCAGTGAGCGGGAACCGGTCTGTATGTGGGATCCGAACCCTCGGTGGGAGCACCTCCGCGCTTCTCAAGCGGCGCACTAGCGCAGTGCGCCACCGGGCCGGCCCCAGAAGCTTCATTTTTTACATAGTAATTCATCTTTTATTTCCCTCTAGGTCTTTGGGTTCTAAGCTTCATTTGTTTATTTTTTATGTCAGTGTAAGAAAAGTTTATCTTTGTTCTGAACCAACAGTCATATCCTTTATTTCTCCAGTAGCCAATGATTCTTACCATTTCAGTCTTTATGTCTCCAATACTTATACCCTATTATTATGTATACTGTAGCCTGTAAATAAAAATCCACCCACTCATTTTTTTAAAAATGGTCTTTCAGAAAAATCTGTCAACTAGTTTATGTAATTCTACAAAACTACCAGCAGATGTTGCTATTGCAACAACATGATACTTAGTCATCACCTGCCCTGAGATAACAATAATATTGTCAGATGCCAAAATTTTCCAGTAGTAATGTTACCACTTTCTGGGTTTTAGCTACTTCAGTGCTAAGGAAAGGGAAATTCTTAGCTCTGTTGCCTGTTCATAGTGACAATTGCTTAATGTATAAGTCTCACAGAAAAAGTATGCTCCAGAGCAAGTATCCCATTTTCTCAAAATCTGTGAAAGGCCCGTCATTCTTGAGCTTGAGGAAATGGCAATTCAGCTTTAGCCTAAGTCACTATTTAGATAGGATCATCTTTAAGTGGTGTCTGCTTAGGTGGTCACTCAGGCTGCTTCTACTCTAAAACTTTTAATTTATGCCCTTCTGTTGAGACTCTTCAGGGCAAAGGCATACATTAATAGTATGGGCACTATATCATGCACATTTCCTTTAAGTACATTTTTTCATGCAAATCTTCATAACAATCCTTAAGGAAGGATACTATCAATAACTTCTCAAAATAGAAAATGCATAACTGAGAAAGTGCTGTCACTATACACAACACATAGAATTACATATGAAGATACTTGTAAATTTTGTGTTCAAAGGTAGAGGCCATATAGAACACCAGAAAATGCATAGTCTCTAAAGACACCCACTGAAGTTTTTAATCTGACTTCTTTGCTTTCTAACTTTTTGACTTTGGGCAATAGACTCAGCTTCTCTGATCTTCAACTTCCTTATTTCTAGAATGACAATAAGAAAACCCATTTTTTAGAGGAATTGCAAGTGTTAATAGCTTATTCATCACTACAGTAGTTTTTGTCTTTTTTCACAAACATATGCCATGCAGAGTATTGTATAATAACCCAGGAGCCCCAAACTCACATTTAAAAGTGCTCGAGAAGTCAGTGTGTTGGGAACATTTGTGAGGGATCAGATAGATCTACTTTGGATAGGTTTCACACAGACATGTTATTGTTAATTTAAGCAGAGGGATTTGGCCTAGAAAAAAGGAGATGCTAATGATTAACGTCTGTTTGCTTGTTAGCAGCAGCTGCATGATGTGACTACAGTTACACCTAAACTATCCTGGCCAGTCCGGCAAACTCAACGGTTTGGATTGACCAAGTACTCAAAAAATGAGCACAAGAACCTGGACATCACCGAAAGATATCACAGAGTTCATGCACTTTTTTCATAGGAATGCCCGTGGCATTTTAGATGTGCATCTAAAATATTAAAGGATGTGATTTATGAACTTAAAAAAAAAGAAAGGCAATCAATATTGAAAGGACAAATGAAAGTTTCTACAGATAGATATATTGATGCAATAAAAAGTAAGTGCTTCCAGCCGAGAGTAAGGAAGAAAACAAAAATAAAATCTGAAAATGAGTTGAAAAAACCCTTAAATCCTGGCATTCCATGGCGGTTTAAGTCCTGTCTGCTTGATTAGCCCTGGGATCCTCATTGAATATCAGCACAATACAAACATTCATGTTCAGATTGGAGACCTCCAGTTTGAGTAAAGTGTAATACATTTTGGAAGTATTCTCATTTTAAAAATGCTTACAGTTATAAGTGGTAAGCTTTATTTATTTGTCAATTCAGCTTAATGAAACACTTTATCTGATGATTTTTACTGTTTTCTGATTTATAGAAATAATTTCAGAAAGATACAATAGATTCTTAAATAACAAATTTAAATTTCCTGATTCATTCATTCATTTTTATATTCATCCAATGTTTACTGAGTTTATTTCATGAGTGGGACACTGGTCAGAATGCATTGAGAAGTCTGCTCTTTCTCTGTTTTTAACAATCCTTCTCCTTGTGAAAGAAAGAGATATCAGTGCAGCTACAATTTATGCAAGACTCTGCAGTATTTTTCTACAATTTGGACAACTACTTAGAGCAAACTGAAAGAGCACAAAT
Organism: Galeopterus variegatus; assembly: GCF_000696425.1. Taxonomy (NCBI): domain Eukaryota; kingdom Metazoa; phylum Chordata; class Mammalia; order Dermoptera; family Cynocephalidae; genus Galeopterus; species Galeopterus variegatus. The sequence continues at coordinate 5,994 of NW_007739211.1, read as the reverse complement.
TAGCTAACAAATCACATTATCTCTCACCTTCTCTTTCATAACTGATGCAACAAATGAGAAAATATAAATGTAACATATTGCAAATCTTCAGCTTATAAGAGATAAACAAAGAAATAAGGAAATAAATATTTACCCAATGAAAAATATATAAGTATGTATTTTCCTAAGAGGATATCAAAGGCGGATGATATTTTTTTAATAAAAGTATATTAGAATGTTTTAAATATTTGTAATACTGCACTGGTAATGCATAGTTACAATATCCAAGACTGAATTTATGACATTGAAACCAAGAGGAGTTCTATATTTAGATGACATGTGAAAATATAAATCTAAGTTCAGCTCATTCTTGTTTCTGTCCTTAACGGTGACTCCTAAATGTGTGCAGAGTTCCAAAACAAACTCAAACACACTTGCTCATCAATGCTTAGAAATACATGCATTGGCGTTTGTTATGTTAGCGTGCCCTTCCACATTTTGTTCCAATGCATCTTCCATTTGCTGCCCAAACCCGTCCCCAGGTGTTCACACAGCTCATGTTTCTATCTAGTTGCCCGTGACCTATCTCTATTGCCTTCCTCTTTTCATCCACTGTATGTTGCTCTTAATTCAAGCCTCTTCACACAAAAATTGCAGGTACTATGGCATTTCAGAGAGGGAGACATTTTTGAACAAAAGGGCCTTCTCTTTCCCTAGGAGGCAGCTAAACCTGTTGAGCATTATACCTAACATTTCTTATATATTTAAACACTAAAACTAGTAATCTGTGAGAAATTAAGATTCCTCTTAATAAGGAAATAAATTATCTGGCAATAAAATAATTAACCTCAAGATGATGTTAGTGGCCCAAATTGTAAACAATATTTCACAGTTTTTGTTTCAAATTTTCTTGTATTATCATTTTAGAACTTTGCCACTTTGTTTATAAAGAATGTTCAAATTGTATCTTGAGCCCATGTGCAATATATTGATATTGGCTAATTGTTTATTATTATATACACTTTAAAGAATGACCCTCAAAGCTTGGGAACTTGTCATGTGAGTGTCACACCGAGAGCTGAAGACGCAACTCTTTATGGTTATCTTTATCCTAGCAGGCTTGTTATTTGTTCTCTCTGGTACAATATAAACTCCATGAAGACAGGAATTCTTATCTGTTACATTCATGACAATAATCTCCAATCCTAGAACTGTGCCTAATACATAAGTTTTCAATGAATACTCGTATTTGTTGAATGGATAAACATCTCTTACTTCCTTCAGCTGTTTCCTAATATGGCACCGTTTCTCAATATATCGCCATATGGCTTTCATCCTCTGGCAGTACATTAGTTTATCAATCATGTTTTCAATTGCCGTTACCTTGGTAATAATGCTTAAGCACACGGAACTGGTACAAACGTGATGTTAGTTCACCCTTGAAACCTTCACACACAGAGTTCATGTTCTGATTATAATTCTTTTCAACTATTAGCTGACATTCAACCACAAGATGAAGTGGGAGTACACAGTGGAGAGAGTTATTCAAATAGATTTTGTCATCATCATCACTGAAAAAGATTGAATGATTGTTTGGGGCTTAAAAGTATAGGGCATTTTAACTATTTGTATTAACAATTTACTTTAACTTGGAAAACATTTGGTGGTCTTTATCCATTAACAGAGAAAGTAATGACAACCAAGGGTACAATCCTCTGATACCAAGAATATACCACTTTACATTTTCCCTTCAGCTTTCGTTATTTACAGCTTCACATTAAAGGATGGCGTGTATAATTTATCATTTATCATTTTGGACGTGCGTTTAAGAACTGGTTATGTCTCCTAGGAACATAACTTGAATCATGAGTCGAGATATCACTAGGGTATCTGATCCTTGATGTGGACGTGCTACTCCATTTCATATCATCTCCAGTCCCCAAATGCTATAGGACCATCATCTGTCAATTTCAAAGCCCTTGCAGAACATAATTTGTTCCTCTAATAACTAAATGAGGACAACACTTCATATAATGAGCACCCATGAAAAACATAATTGAACTGGACTGAATTAAAGAGCGTATGATTCTTCTGTGTACTGGCATTACAGAAACTACTTCGATGTCTTTATAACTTTTCAAGCAAACCATCAGTGGACTTTTACTTATGTAGATGCTGTTTTCATTTTGACACCTAAACTGCTTGTAATACAATAAAATAAATATAGTTTAAAATCCAGATCACATTATCCATCTTCAGTTACTAGTTATTTACTGAAAACATACAAATTCATATTTTTAGACCAACCTCTTCTCTTTTAAAAGGCTTTCTTTTAAAATGTAGGGAATTTCTGAAGAGTGAACAGATTACTTTAATTCTTTATTTGCCAAAAAATTATTAAATTTTTATTATTAAACTAGATTTTAATTAAGTTAGAAATAAAATTTTAAATATTATTAAATATTTGTTACATTTAATTCAGTATTAATTAAATTTTATACTGACAATATAATTTGGCTTCAGCACAAAATAACAAAGTTTATAATCTTAAAAATAAAGTAATTTATTTTACCCTGTCCCTTCTAACCTTCATTCTAAAAGAAGTTTATAAATAAGAGAAATTAAAAATCCTAATGTCTGTTTAATTTTTTTTTTTAATTCCTGCACTTGGTTGGCTTCAGCACAAAATAACAAAGTTTATAATCTTAAAAATAAAGTAATTTATTTTACCCTATCCCTTCTAACCTTCATTCTAAAAGAAGTTTATAAATAAGAGAAATTAAAAATCCTAATGTCTGTTTAATTTTTTTTAATTCCTGCACTTGCGTATGTCAAAAATTTCCCTTTTTTATCCAGCCTTACAACACCTTCAAATACTAATTTTCTCTTTAAGATCTATGAAATTTTAATTAATTAAATTAAATGTGAAGCAGATTTTCTTTAATGTGAAGAAGCATATTCACACTTCTACAGAGTCCAGTTTCAGAGAGCTAATTAAGTAATGAACTTTGAACTAGTTCAATTAATTCTTCCCTTTTTACCTTCTAAACTTCAGTTACATTTGAGACAAATCTGTTTATCTTTTAATGTCTCAAAACTTTTTCCATACTTAAATACCATTGCTAAATTACTCCTCCAGAGGGCAGTATGATCATGTCAGTAGACGTGAGCAGAGCAGGACTTTGCAGAAAATAAGACAGATAAAATCAAATGCTATTAATGATCGAGAGGCTATTGGCTACATCTATTTCAAATTTCCTTTCCTCTCCTGTAATTCTTAAGGAAAAAGCCAAACACAGAGGATCTCAAAAGGGGATCAGACAGAAATGAAAAGAGGCATTTTGTTAGAATACTAGCGAAGGCAAGCTAAAAGACAGGGGAAAAAAAGTTTTAAAGGAAATGCATTGTTACAAACAATGTTAAATGTCACTTTCTCCAGAAACCTTTCCTAACTACTTCTCAAGCTCTGGATGAATGCCCTTCTTAGGCACTCCTAGAACATCCTGTATTTTTCATACCATACTATTTCTAACACCAAATTTTTATTATTGTTAAGTTACCCATATCACATACTCCACAACAAGCACCATGAGAGTTTCTATCAACTTTATATGCTCATGGTCTATTGAAGTATTCAGCATATGGTGGCTTCTCAATAAATATTGTGTGAAGGAAGGAAAGAGTTAACTAATACACAGATTTAATTATACACACAGACATTCTTGGGCAATTCTAATATATCTGAACAGCATTTCTGGTATCAAAAGCTAAAATTTCTGGGCAATATGCTTTAAAAATATTTTCACATGCATCACTGAATTGGCAGAAAGGTAAGAGTGATTTCAGAAGTTCAGACAGGATGAGACCACTTAAATCCGGAGAGAAAAGGGATGGCTGAAGCTATTTACTCCTAGTAGCACCCGATGATTCTTGGTGTTCCAGAGCTTGGATTTAAACAGACTTTACCCCAAAAGAAGAAAAGGAAAAATCTTGTACTTGTTGTAACATGTGAGTTCAGATCAGAGACTCTTGTATAAAGCCAAGATGCCTCCAATGGAAACCAGGAGAAAATGCAAAAGAAGATGGTGAAGCTATTTGTTTGTTTTACTTTTGACTATGTGGAAGAGAAATAAGAAATACATGCTGTAAAAGTCATCATGGGTGAGTAATTTAAAGTTGATCCCACATGACTAGCAAAAGCAAATGCAAACATTTTCTGGGAGAGAAAGAATCATAAACCCAAGTACAAAAAATGAAATAAAATAACAGTGGTCTAAGGAACTTGATCTCATGATTTAAAAAAAAAAATAGTCTCACCAAAACTGTAGATATTTATGACATTCTTCAAAGAAATAGAAAAAACAATTCTAAAATTCCTATGGAACCACAAAAGACCCCAAGTAGCCAAAGCAATCTTGAACAAAAAGAGCAAAGCTTGAGGCATCACACTATCTGACTTCAAAATATGCTACAAAGCTATAGTAGCCAAAACAGCATGGTACTGACATAAAAATAGACAAACAGACCAATGAAACAGAATAGAGAACCCAGAAATAAAGCCATGCAATTACAGCCAACCGATTTTTGATAAAGGTGCCAAGAGTACTCACTGGGTAAAAGACAGTTTCTTTAACAACAGGTGCTGGGAAAACTGGAGAACCACATGCAGAAAATTGAAACTAGACCCCTATCTTTCACCACAAAGAAAAATCATCTTAAAATAAATTAAAAGCCTATATTAAAGACCCAAAACTGTGAAACTACTAGAAGAAAACATACGGGAAATGCTCACAAAATGGGAGTGGACAGCACTTTTTTGAACCAGACTACAAAGGCACAGGCAACTAAAACAAAAATAGACAAATGGGACTACATGAAACTAAAAAGCTTCTGCACAGCAAAGAACATAGTCAACAAAGTAAACAGACAACCTACAAAATGGGAGAAAGTGTTTGCAAACTACACATCAGATAAGGGGCTAATATTCAGAATATATAAGGAACCCAAACAACTGAACAGCAGAAAAACAAATAATATGATTAAAAATGGGCAAAGACCCTGAGTGGACATTTGTCCAAAGACATACAAACAGCCAATAGGCACATGAAAAATGTTCAACATCACTATTCATCAAGGAAAAGCCAATCGAAACCACAATGAGATATCAGCTTACTCCAGTTAGAATGGCTATTATTGTCTCTGCCTGGAAGCAGGCAAAAGAGCACACCCAGGGAAGAAGCCATGGGACACATTCTGCTCCACCTGGAAGCAGAAAAGAGAGCACGCCTGGGGTCCTATGCAAGGAGCTTAGAGCCACAGCCCTCTCCACCCAGACACAGGCAAGAGAACACTCCTGAGGTCCTAAGCCAGGAAAGGAGTGAAGTACCCCCCACCCAAAACCAGGCAAGAGATCATGCCAAAAACACCACTTCCATGTGGGCAGCCCACAACAGCCACCACCACAGCTGCAACTACCAAAAAAGTGACTCAACACCACAGCAGCAGCCACAGCCACCATGCAGTCAGCCCACCAGCCACTCAACTGCATGGACACAAGGAGAGTCACCAGCAGAGTCCAAAAAAAAAAAGAAGATGACATCTCTCTCCTCAAAGCCCACTCCAGAGGAACAGAAGAAGAAACTTCTCTACCAGATGACCAGACATCTATGTAGAGATACCAGAAATATGAAAACCCAAGAAAATATGACACAACCAAAAGAATACAGTAATTCTCAAATACCAGACCCAATAGAGCAGGAAACACTTGGATGACCAAAATGGAACTCTGAGTAAAAAATCTTAAGGAGACTCACTGAGATAACAAAAAGACTCGGACAACATAATGCAATGAGAAAAAAAATCCAGGATATAAAGGAGGAAATTTAAAAGTGGTTAATACTTTAAAAAGAATGAAGCAGAACTCATGGAACTAAAAGGTTCACTCAATTAAATAAAAAACACAGCCTATAGCTTAAGAAGCAGGCTAGAAGCAGCAGATGAAAGAATCTCTGATCT